>NC_056730.1:419784471-419921971 GCF_019279795.1 Protopterus annectens | reverse complement strand
AATCAACTCTTTAATCACATTAAAATCAGCAACAGTTAGGAACTACTCCAAGGCAAATTACCTTTCATTAGGTGATAGTTTGCCAAAATGCAATACCCCTCCAAAGCCCAAGAACACAGCAGACTATGCTGAATTGCTCTCAGAAAATCTGTTCAACCATGTCAATTACTGCATAGAAGTTGCTGTACCTACCAGAAGTAAGCCCAGGACTAGCTGCAGAAACAAACTGCTTAATGGCATCCCAAATTAAACAGAATGTACAGCAAAAGGAAAAAAAAATTATGGCAAAAAATAGGAAGGCTAATTCCCATTAAGATAAATGCTCTCTCATCAAAATAAATAGACAATTAAGAGGGATAATTAGGTCAAGCAAGTAAAACTTTGAGATTAAGACAGCCTCCCAGGTGAAAGATAACAATAAGGCCTTCTTAGTTATGTCAAAACCTCAAGGGCAGCACATAGCAATGTTCTGAACTAGTGATTAATAGTACCAAAATGCCCTACGCTGACTGCCCCAAAGCCCTGTCTCTTACCTTGGTACCACACAGACTTCTGAGAAATGATCTTTGTATGGCATACAAGACATCCCTGGACCCTATTTTGATGAACCTTTTGCACATTAGCAAAATAAGCAGTACCAGAACTACTAGATTAAAATACCTAAATGTTGCTTGCAACATAAATAGGACATGTTGGACAGACAGATATGTTTCACAGAGAATCCCCATTCTGTGAAATGGGCTCCCCATCCATGTGAAGCAGAGCTCCTCCCTATCCCTGTTTAAGTGCAACTTGGACCAATGGATGGGTAATCAGAAATTCACCCTTTGCCTTGCACCTGTGACTCTGATAGATAGAGGTAGTCAGTAAACCACCTCCTATATAAATTAAATCTGTGGGTCACATTTGGGTTGCATGGTTAGGCTTATAAAGGCACATCATTAGCCTAGTGTATACCTATGAACCTATGTCGGCGTATGAAGCAAAAGATATGTGCACTCCCTAACAATAGTCCAAGTGACTCTGATGAGAGAGACATAGTAACATTTATATTCAGGAGTCTGGAGAGCAAATTGAAAATTTTCAGACAGGGGATGAGTATCCACTTCCCAAGAGCAACCCTGACTTTATGGCAGAGATATCTCAAGAATTTCCAGTCAGCAGCTTAGATCATTTGAATCTGATTTGTTGGTCATATTGGTTGCAGTGATAGAATACTGTCCATACTAAGGTAAAAAAAACTGAATGCCCTCCTGACCAGCTCCAGTCTGTTCGGTATATAGCAAATTAGACAGACTTTGACTAACAGTGTAGATGCAGTCACAGTGGATTGAGTTTTCACAAAGTTAATTAAAACAGTGTGTAAATCAGAATACTGGTGCCACAGGGTTCCCACCAAACAGGGTACTGCTGGTTTGGGGGCAGACAGGAACTGCTAAATGGGAAGATTTGTGTATAATACAGATTTTATAATTTAAACCTGAACTGTAAATAAGAGAATGGGGCTTTGAAATTAGAAGGTGGTAAAATAATGCGGGTGGGTGGTGAAGAAATCAGCAGGGCTTTCCAGAACACAAATCTGAGATAGTAAAGGAAAGGAGTGGGATGGGATGAAATAACTGGTAATGTTTCTGATGCAGGAATGGGGAAGTAGGCTATCAGCAGACAGCAGAAAGAGACTTAAAACTAAGAATTTATTGAAATATTTCCAGAGTGGAAAGACATAAGTCCATTTGGAATCATTGGTAAGATATTTAAATTGCAGCTGGGAGAGGTGGTTTCATTACTGGTCGATTGATTCAATTGGATGGGAGAGCTGGGGAGGATGAGAGACAGTATGGGGGCCCTAGCAGTGCTACTACCAAAGTGCTAACAGAGACCTCCAGTGCATAATGACTTTCATCCAATAGAATCAAACCAGTAGTACACAAAGCACTTGCTGAAGGTAAACTGTTATTTATTTATTTATTGCTTTTGTTTACTAGGAAAGTCTGGCATGGCTCAGGACACATTTTTGGTGAAGGCCCGGGGAGGAAAAGCTCCAGTACAGTACAATACAATTGAACATTGACGATGTCATCTAACAGATGCACTATACTTAAGCATGGTGAAATTCAGGTATACCTGATGGTATCTTATCATGTCTCCATTTTGGTCCTGTTTTTAAGACTAGTGGTATTAACAGAATGTTGGGGTGTTGTAGTGTTTGATAAATATATGTAGTACTTCTTTATGACAGAATTCCAAAAAGCGAGGTATACTATCCCCACAGGTGCAATGACCTGCAACACTACCACTCACAATTAATAGAGGACAGGCATAAAAGAGACCATACCAGCTCTCTTTAATAAAGACATGTTAAGTATATCTCACTTATATGGTATACACTGAACAGTATTGTATAGCTTTTATTTATTGGGTTACTGTACATTCCAGTCTGTATACATTATAAGAAATTCACTGAACATGGGTATTGCATAACTAATAGAAAGTGTGTTACATTTAGGGCATGTACACTTTCATTAGGAATGTTTCACCACAGTTTTAATAATTTAAAATGTATGAACACCCCGACACAGAAATGTGTAACTGGAAGCCAAATTTGCTTACTAGGCATGTTTCAGTTATTGTTTCTAATTTACTGCTTTGTTGTGAAAGAATAATCCTACTAATTTAGTTTTTATATGGAATACTGTCAGCATTTAAGCCAGGCAGGTTAGATCTGATATAAAGACCTTTGAAGACAACACTGTTCAGCAATTTTAAATGCAGCATTGGTGATTACTCTTCATAAAGTTATCAGATATTAATGGAAATTATTTTTGTTGTACTATCTGTGATTTTGTAAGAGATACTGCATTTTGCGTGGTATGATACGAGCTATTAACTTTCAACAAAACTAAGCTATAGAGATGTGGTAAATATTTTAACATTTTTCTTTCAGCAGCGCATTCCAGAAGCATTTGTATGATTAGGAATGGATTCTAAGTGAGACATATGATGAGGCATTTTCTTTCAGCAAAGCATTTCTGAATTACAGGGTAAAGCTGAGCTAGAGTGTGTGATGTGCAGCATTGTATCTCAACTCTACAGTTCACTGCACAACTATAAAAATAATCACCTGTCAGACTGGAGAATCTTCATGCATATTCGCTTGCTATTTACTCTGGAAGAATAATAGAGCAGCTAGGTAAATGCTTCTACATATAAATGAGTAGCATTTGCTTCTTATGGTGAAGTTTCACAAAACTTAGTTAAATACCCTAGGAGATTCACTTACTATATTTGAGCAATAATATTACAGGCACAACTAGTTAGCATATTGTCTGAGAAAGTAGCATTGGTCATAATACATGCAGACATTATGTCTATGCACCAGAACACACTATGGTTGGATACTGAACCGTAAATAAGTATTGTTATTCACAATCCATTAATGCTCAGTAATAATGTTAGCTTTAATACTAACATTTGTATCAAGAAGCTTTCTCAATTGCTCAGAACTGTCTCTGTATGTCACTGCACGGTGTTTGCGGGACACAAGACTTGTGTCAGTGACTTGAGAATTTCTTTTTAGAATCTTTCCGTGCCCTGTGAGTTTTCTGACATATACATCTGGACTGTATGAAATCATCCATGATGATAGTGCAATTTACAAGCAGGTAAGCATAAACAGGTTGTGAATATGAGTTGCACTAATGCAGGGTACATTAAACAATCACCATTAATTTATTATTCATTTTGTTAGTTTTTGTTTGCTGCTCCTTGCAGTAATGTCATCAAATGAAGGCATACAGGGAAAGTAACTGCAGAAACAATAACATTGACATGGGGTCTTCAAAATGCAGTGTCTCCTTCACTCTGATAGATGAGGCAAACATAAACAGATGCAATTTTATAAGTAATTCACAAACTTCTTATTTCATCCATCAGAGTTTTATCTCTTGCCCACAGAGTATCATTAAAACAAACAGGGACACCATAAACTGCCATCTCCCTACTCATACTTGAGCAAGAGGGACTGTATAAATATTTGGGAATTGATGAAGGATCAGCAATAAAACATGAACAAATGTGAATAAAACGCCGTAAGGAATACTTTAGAAGACTTAAATTAATCCTAAGAACAGCATTGACAGCTAGCAATAAGATCCAATCTATAAATCAATTTGCTCTTCCTGTACCAACTTATAGTTTTGGAGTGATTGACTGGCCTCAAAAAGTGTTGGATAGATAAGATATTAAAACAAGAAGGATGCTTCATGGTCACCAAATGATTTATAAAAATCAGTGTATACCAAGATTATATATTCCCCATTCTGAAGGAGGGATGGGCCTTCTTGAAATTGACTACATGTACAGATCTGCAATAGTGGGACTCCACACATATATCTACTGACCTCACAAGATCCAAATGTAGTGAAAGTTTTGAAACATGAGGAGAATAAATCTAAGATGATGCCTGTGTTTAATCTAGTAAAAACATATTGACGTTAAGCAGGAATGGAAATCATACCAGAAGTGAATAAAAATCAGGCAGCAACTGAATGTGCCAAAAACAAAAGAAAGAATATAAGGTGAAGGACCATATGAGAAGGCAAGAAATGTGGAAAAAACATAAATATAAGTATAGAAAACTTCTGGAAGACCCTCATGTTGATCAAGAATGCAGGAATGGTTGAGGAGAAGTGAGTTCAAACCAAGAAATAAAAGGTCAATATTGGCAGCCCAAGATAGTGGACTATGTACACACTGGTTTACAAAGCCCATTGAACATGTGGGAGATACAGACAACTGTAGGTTTTGTGGAACCGAATAGGAAACAGTCACATACCTCATTGCTGGTTGCGACACACTAATGGCAGAAGGACTGTATACAGAAAGGAATAATAATGTGGCGAGACTGTTGCACGGGGGATTGTGCAAATATTATGGTATCGAAGTGGCTGAAAAACACTGGAAACATTAGCCACAAAGCATCATAGAAAATTATGAGGTTTATATCACATGGGATCACCCATTACCAACAGTTCAAAAGATAGATGCTAGAAAACCGGATATAGTGGTCCAAGAAAAGAGGACAAAAGTAGCATTGATCATTGAAATCGCCACACCCAGTGACTACAATGTCTTGCGTACAGAGAGACACAGACTCATAAAATACCAGGATCTACAGGCAGAAATGAGAGCCATGTGGAAGAAAGATACCCAGACAGTTCCAATAGTAGTAGGAGCAACGGGTCTTATAAAAAAGAATTTGCAATTGTATTTAGATATGTTACCAATCCATGTAACCCCATAAGAATTGCAGAAGGAGTCATTACTGGGCACATTGTGGGTGCTGCAAAGAGCACTACTGGCTGACATCAAAGAGTGAAACAATACTAATTTCATGAACTTTAATCATAATCTGATTTAGGAATGGGGTTCATTCCCATCATAGTATTAGAAACCCAAAAGACTTGGAAAAATTAAAAAGGCACAATCTATATGGTTCTAACACTGGCCTACTCAAAAAAGAAAGCTAACCTTCTTACTTAGACCAAGAGCTCACGCTGAAAATGATCTGAGTGATAAAGTGCCTCTAGTACGTAGGTATAAAATCTTTAGTTAAAGTAAAAGTAACTTGTCAGTGGCACAGTCTAATTTTACCGATTTGGTTTTTGCTTAAGGTGAATACAATATTCTACATCACACGCATTAGTTTATTTACTTACTTTTTTTGTTTATTTTCCTTTTGTTTACCAGTTTTATCCTACTGGGTTTCATCAAAACCCTCTTTTTTGTGGTGGCCCGGAGAGAAAAACTCCAACTTATTACAAATTTTAAACAGAGATTCAGTAATATATACAAATAGCCATTAATTAATATACATTAACGATTTCACTTACATTTGCTAATTGGATTACATTCACATGCAAGAAAGACAATTATTACAGAACAAAAGATGTTTATGCATTAGTAGATATTGAACACTGAGCATTTGAAGTGGTGGATTAGTGAGTTTGTCAAAAAGATAATAGAGCATGTGATTAGTGCCTAGAAATTCAAAGAAATGGAGGTGAGAGAAGGAACTAGCCTCTCAACTGTTCAGATTTTTGCAGAAAATTCAGATTTTTCCTGCATATTTTTTCTCTGTTTCTCATAATATTTGTAGTTTTTTGGCAAGTCACTAAGGATTGAAGTCACTAAATAATGACACACATTTGAGTTTTAGACTTTATATTGTTCAGAAAATGCATTCTAACACAAAACCTGTTATTCTAGTAACTTTCTAAGTTTAGAAGAGCAATATTCAAAATCTGACCCTATTTTTGGGCCTGTCCCCCCCATTATTTAGGATTTGTCACAATTTCTTGTGTTAACAGGTTGAAAGGAACTAGACAGGCTGAAACATTTATATTGTAGTTAAGAGTTAGAGTATAAAGCAGGGTTATAGGTAATTACATTTATGGCTATCATAAGATTTATATTAGAAGTATAGAGTAAGGGGTGAACCATGTCACAAACTATGTAAATGGCTAGGAGATGCTAGAGGAAACAATTTAGGAATTGGTAAGGACTGTCTTTGCCAGGGTCCAGTCCATCTTAATCCATCCTACCTTGACTGCTAATTACTTGGCATCATCCCTAGCTGCATAGCTGTGCAAGAAGCAAGCTGACACTATGGCTCCACATAACTGTTTCAGATAGAACTCAGAATGACTATGTATGCCAGCCAATCACCAGGAGAGAGCAAGAGAACGCTACACCCAGGCCTGTCTGTAGAAGTGGGTCCTGGTATCCCCTTTCTGAGTAGAGTTCCTGCATTCTTTAATCAAACAACCATCAGAGTATGTTGCAAAGCCCCATTTGTGTGGCTGCTCCTCTCAGACCATTCTGTCAAATGTAACCCAACCAGAAGAATAAAACTCTAGAAAACATATCTCTAAGGAACATAAGGATACAGACCCCCTCCATCATGACAAGGTCACAGTCCTAGAAGGGAACATATTGGGAGGATTTCCCCCTGGGTTCCTACCTTGGGACTCGTGCAAGGTAGTGGCCCTTTGGGACTTCCAAGATGGCTGCACATTGAGTAACAGCTTAATTCTGGCTCTCCCAGTCTGAAAACATAAACTTAGCAGAGAAAGCCAGTGGTTCTAGATTTCTGGGTAAATTTCAGTAAGTGCACTGCCTGGATGCCAGGAACAAAGAAATATAAAGGACCCAGAGGAAAATCAGCTACAAAAGATGAAACAAAAAAAAAAACAAACTGAGAGGAGTACTGCAGCTGTTCAGCAAGAAGCACTACAAATTCCAGACATGGCTTCCAGTAACCTAGAGGAGAGTATAAAGCAGCTGCACACAGACCTGGTTACAATAAACAAAACACTCATGGAATATAACAATATAAACAATAAAAAGCTGGAAAAATAGAAGAAGCTTTAAACAGATATTCAGATAAGTTTACAGAACTGTAAAACTCAGAGGGTGAAATGAAGAAAATGCTGGCTGAATATGAGACTGCACAAGAAAGGATGTTTCAAAAAATAATAGAATTAGAGGGCAGAGCACGTAGGAAAAACCTGAGATTTTCTGCTGTACCAGATAAGTTGGAAGGAACAGACTGTATTAATTTTATGAAAGCACAAATAAGCAATAACTGGACTGGTTTAGCACAACAGGAATTGTTAATTGAAAGGGTACATTGTCTGTATGTGCCAAATCTGGTTACTAGAAAACAATCTAGACCTTTAATAGTAAAGATACAGTCTTATCAGCAAAAGGAGCTGATTCTAACAAAACTGTGGCAGAAAGACAAAGTACTAAAAGTAGGGAGACAGCAAAGTGTTTGTGGAGAATGATTACTCACTGTACACTGGGAAGAAGAGGGGTAAATATATTATTTAGGGAATGTTGAATAGAAGGCATGAGATTCAAACTGCTATACCTAGCCATCTGCAAAGTACTTTTCTCTGGAGGGGTAAAATATTTTTTTGATGAAATACATTCTAAGGAGAAATACAAATGTTTGTCCAACAAAGGGCTAGATGTGAAATAGAAGAAGGTTCTGCTTTGTATTCTTCTGGTGATAAGGACTACAGAGAGACTGAGACAGTGAAATCTTTTCCACGGTTTCAACAGAAAATGCCTGAGAGAAGAAATAAAACATAGGCATTGACTAGAAGAATTGAGAATACGTTGGAAATGAAACAGAGACAGGATCTGGAAGATGGCGATGAACAGGACTAAAGCTAGTAACCTGGAAATTGACAAATGTGGGGTGATAAAGCAATAATTATAGAACAAGAAAATTTGAAAATATTAGACTTCCTTGGACTTTGTTAAACTTGTTGGGGACTTTAAAGCATATGCCCTGCTTCCTGTTATTAATTTTCAGAAAATAAAATCAGTAACTTGGAAACTGACAAATGTGGGATTACAAAACAATAATTATAGTTGTGAAACGTAGCAGAACAAGCGGATTTAGAAATATTGGATTTTCATGGACTTTATTAAACTTGGAAACTCTAAAGCATATGCCCTACTTCATGTCATTAACCTTCAGAAAAATACTTGGGAGAGGGGAAGAGGAGGAGAAAGTTAATTAAGTCTCTTAATGGTACTACTATAAGGCTGTATGATTTTTTTGCAAGCTATGAAGTAAATTTATTTTAAATGTATTTGGGATACTAATATAAACTGGTGTTTTTTGTTTTTGTTTTTTTTTCTACCTTCTTCTCTCTTTTCTTGTTCAGTTTTATGAAATGTAGGCACTGCAATGTAAAA
Organism: Protopterus annectens; assembly: GCF_019279795.1. Classification (NCBI taxonomy): domain Eukaryota; kingdom Metazoa; phylum Chordata; order Ceratodontiformes; family Protopteridae; genus Protopterus; species Protopterus annectens. The sequence continues at coordinate 419,913,199 of NC_056730.1, read as the reverse complement.
AAAAAGGAGTGAGGAAGGGTCTGGTTAAGAGAGCATGACAATAGAAAAATTTGTGTTCTTTTTCTCATGCTTGCATGGAGGAGTGACTGGGGCAAGGCTGTTGGCTTTATCCAGTAACAAGTTTTAACATAAAGCAAGTAAAGTGAATATTATAAGGCTTTTTTTTCTGGTAAACAATGTATCCTTAGCAGTTTTGTGTCTGGTTTGCATGTCCTTAGAAGACAATCTGATAAAGAGAAATATCTTGGAGAAAGTGTTTACTGAAAAGAAGTGTTTTCTCAGCTGGGAAGCTATAAAGATAACAGAAAACCAGATAGCACTTACTAAAAGCACAGACTGTACCATGCTTCTTACCATGAATAACCTTTTTGGTTAACTCTGGCCTGTCTGTGTGGCTATCAGTTTAGAACTTATGTTCCTAGGAAGGCAGAACTTCAAATTTTGAAGATGTATATAGTTTTGTGTGTTCTTATTAAGTTAACAGGTTTTACGGGGGAATTGTGAAACTTTTTTTGGAGGGCTTTCAATAAAACAAAAAGTTTTGTAAGATGTAATATAGGCTCAAATGGATATGACAAGAAACAACTGTATACATGACCAAGCTGTCAAACAATATATGCATGTAACAAAAAAGCTGGAACTAGACATTAAACAAAAAAAAGTTATAAATAAAAGGTGGGAGCAGTAACTATATAAGAAATGATGCTTTCTGTAATGCCTTTAAATCTGAATGGTCTCACAGGTAAATAAAAAAAAGAAAGAGTAGAAAACTATGTTAAAATGCAGAGTGCAAATAGCTTTTCTACAGGGGACAAACAGAGAAAGAACTGAACATGTGAATTTGATAAAGAAAGTTTTTCAGGATGGTTATTCAGCGGAATACCTGGGACAAAGGCAGAGAGGACTACTTATATTAATTGCAAGAGGAGCTGCAATAATAATAGAAGAAAATATAAAAGATAATAATGGTATATTTGTAGTACTAAGGGTCTACTGGCATGGGAGAAGGATTATCTTGGCATGTATTTACATTCCACCAAAAACTGCTATAATGGAGCTTAAGAAATTTCTTGGAGAAATAATCAGCTTTCAGCAAGGAATATTACTTATAGGTGTGGACTGGAATTTGGTTTGCAAAAGTGAAGATGTGTCTGGGATGCCCAGAAGGAAAAATATAACAAAAGAGGGTAGATTTTTGAAGAAATTTATTAAAATGTTTGGCATAGAAGTTGTGAATTCAGTACTAGGAATTCAGAGTGAATTTACATATTATTCTCCAAGATACAAAAACTGGGCTAGACTAGATAGAATTTATACTTCACAGGAATATGGGCAATTAATTGAATGTCTTGAAATGCACCCAATAACTATTTCAGATCATGCACCAATAATACCTAAAATAAAAACACAATGTAATGAAATAAAAATGAGACACTGGCACTTTCCCACCTATCTGTTGAAAAGAGAGGAATTTAAGGAATGCATTTTGGAAATTATTCAAGAGATATTTGAAAAGATACACATTTCTTCTGAAAATATAGTTAGGGAGTGGGATAAAATTAAAGTGGTGTTTAAAACTATGGTGGAAATAAAGGAAAAGGACATATGATTAAGAAGTAACAAGAATTATTTAGAGGGACTGACAAATGTTAAGGTATTGCAAAATAGGAGCATCCCACAGAACAAGAAGAGGTGCAACTGCAGAATACTAATCAGAAAGTAAGCGACAACCTCCATAAGATGCATGAGTTTAGAAAGATTGCTGTCAAGCAACTGTTTTTTTTTTTTTATAATAACTCTAGAGCATAAAAACTTTTAGCACAATGAGTCAGGCAACAGAAAGTAGAAAGGGCTGTCACCAACCTTAGGGAGCCTATAACAAGGAAGGTAACAAGAGATCCTGTAGAAATATTAGAAATATTTTGGAAATTCTATGAAAGTTTCTATAAAGCAGAGAAATGTGGAAATCAAGAAAAGGTACAATCAGAAAAGTTCATGGAAGAATTAAATATGCCAAGGTGAGAAGTAGATGAGGTTCAATTACTAACTGTTAGGATAGGATGAGATGAGATAAAAATGGTGATGTATAACCAATCTGCAGGAAAGTCCCCATAAATAGATGGTATTCCTGTGGAAGTTTGGAAGCTAGGAGGGAAAAATGATATAGAGCTGGAAGGTTTTAACAGTATTTTAAGAGGGGGAGCTAGAAAAAAACTGTGGTAGCTGTAATACCTAAAGATGGCAACAATCCATCGGATTCAGCTTCATACAGGCCCATTTCAATCCTAAACCATGATTCTAAAGTGTTTGTATCTATAATGGCTAAAAGAATGGAAAAAGTGATGCCAAAATTGATAAATTCTATTTTTTTTTATTTGACATTTATTAACCCGGTTATTCTGACTGGGCAGAAGCCCTTTTTCAGCAGAGACCTGAGGGGAAAGGTTCCAAATAGTACATGATAAAGTAAATAACAAGTTCAATTGTTACAAGTGAGACAAGATGATATAACAACTAAGAATAGCTAACATAGTCAATGTTTACAGGTGAACTCGATTATATATAAAACTAAACATGCACAGTACAATATATAACAAATGTAAATCAGCCCAAAAAAAAAAAACAAGCATAAATAGACTGAACAATATGTAAGAGAAAAAGAGTAGTGACAATTGCAAGCATATATAGGGAGATAAACTTAGTAAGATGTCACAAGCTAGCAAAAAAGTAAAGAGAAACAGAAAAATTATAAGTGTAGAACAAATACAGGAGGATATGGATCAATGTGGTTTTGTGGAGGGGAGGCAAACATTTGATAACACTAACTGAACACTGATGATCCAGAGGAAAGCAGAATGTAAGAAAATACCACTGCTGTTGTTGTCGAGTCTTGATGCAGAGAAAGCATTTGACAGAGTAAGCTGGGAGTTTATGAGCAGGGCAACGGAAGTAGTTGCTTTCCCTGATAAAATTGTAAGGTTGATTAATAGTATATATGAGGGATCAGAGACAAATAATTAAGTGGGTGGGGTCCTAACTAATAATTTCTGCATGAGAAGAGGAATCAGCAAGGGTGTCCTCTTTGTCCTTTGTTATTTGCATTATATGTAGAGCCACTGGCAAAGAAAATAATGGACTCAGAAATTCAAGGATATAATTGGTATGGTAGTCAAGAAAAGCTGGCTCTATTTACAGATGATATTATTTTATACATGACAAAACCAGAAAGGGACATTACAGTGCTGTGGAGCATTTTTAGACACTTTTAAATCTTCTCAGGATACAAAATAAATGAAGCTAAAACAAAGGCAATAGAGGTAAATTATATAGCTACACACAAATTGGTCCAGCAATATCCATATTTATGTGGACATGATAAAATGAAGTATTTAGGGATTTCAATTAAATATTACTCCATTGTGACAGATAAGGACATGTGGGAAGAGACCAAACAAAAGATAATACAAAAGCTGAGAAACTGGAAGCTTTGTTATATGAATGTGGATAGTAAGTTACAAACAGTTAAAATGTTTTTAATCCCGTTTGTCTTATACACAGGTCGGGCATATTTTTATCAACCAGAGGAGAAGTTGTGGATAGCAATTAAAAAAGAGCTGAAGGATTTTATCTGGGAGGGGAAGATGGCAAGGGTGAAATGGTATAAGCTGATTCTTCCAATAGAATAAGGTGAACTAGGATTACCTGATTTGAAGGGGTATTTTACAGCAACACAGTTAAGACATGAGCAGAAAACTATAATTCAAAGTGGAAAGGGATGATGTAGATACAGGGAGTATCTCAAGAAACAAGTAAAGACTGAGATTGTCGATGCAGACCCTTAAGGAGAATTACAATAATCATACAGAATATTATATTCATAAAGTAGCAGAAAGTATTTTAAGAATGAGGCCAGCACAGGAATAGATTGAAGAGATTCTGCTGATAGGGATGACTGCAATTAGGGATACAGGCAATAGACAAGAGGGGATGGAATTTATTGGAAAAAATCTAAAAGGATCCAAGGTATTGGGAGCAAATAATTAGAAAGAGAAAGGTAATAGAATGGGAAGATGCCAAGAATTTATTTGGACAGCCTTCCCTATCAAGGACTGATATCAGAGTATAGACAAAGAGAAAAAATGAGGGGGTCCTAAATGAAAGGCCAGCACTGGTAGAGTTTTTCATAGAATCTAGAACAGAAGCTGCCATTAAAAAAACAATAATTAGTAGAGCATACAAAATATCACATGACAACAATAAGAATCAATCAGAGGAGCTTAGAAAATATTTGGAAAAGAGATTGGATAAGCAATTCACAAAAAGACAATGGGATGATATATGTATGTCTCCCAAATAAGTAACAAAGTCTAGAAGATTTAGGATGTTTGCTTGGAATTGTTTACATAGATATTTTTATACCTCAAGTAGACTCCAAAGAATCTTTCCTCAGGTAGACAGCAAATGTTGGAAGTGTGGTGAGGAAGAAAGAGGTGACTGGGAACATATTTTCTGGGAGTGTAATGAGTTGGCAGACTTTAAAGATTCCCTGCAGACTGCTGTGTCACAGGCACTGGTTGAGCAAACTGGTGTAACTAAGGAAATGATCTTTTTTGAGCTATGATACAGAATCAGAATTGTCTAGACATAGTTAGATTGATTTCCTGGTGGTCCATTTTAGCAAGAGGTACCTTGATTTTAATTGAATAAAGGATTTGCCTAAGGATAATACTTAAAAGCCTAGCATCTAAAGATAAAATGGTCTCTAGGACTTATAAACTAATGACGAGCACAACATTTCAGAATTCACTATTATTTTCAACCTACTGACAAAGTAAAAGCTAGGTAACTTCAGACAAAAATAAAAAATTGGCCATAGAAAATACTATTAAGCTTATTCCCTTCAAGCTTCTATTATTCACAGAAATCATGATCAACAACAATGCTTACTACACGCCATCAATTCTTAATAAGTTTGATCCCAAATACTCAACAGACTGTCCACATTGCCCAAACTAAACAGCAGATACTTTACACATTTTTGGGGGTTGAAAAAGTTCATAATTTATGGTGCTCCCTAAAAGTAAGATTAGAGAAGATGGAATATGAAAAATCCACCTTTTCATGGAAACAGCTATTCTACATATTGTCACAACCAAATATCCTAAAATCATAAAACATATTCTTATTTCTACCTGCACCCTTATTAAATTTTACATCACTAAAAACTGGGCTAATCAATCCTCAATCTCATGGGAAGATTTTTGTAGCTTAGTTATAAAGTATATTTCTTCCCACAAATTAGCATATGCTAATACAAAACAAAAACAATATTACCATAAATACTGGTGGCTCTTACTGGATTTAATCCTCAAGAAGTAAAGCACGATGTTACCCCAGACTACCCTATTTAAATTTGTTCCTAACTTACTGTAAACGACTCAGACCATACGTCTCACCGTCTCAAGATACAAATATTTATACATTATACCTGGTTTTAACAAAGATCTTATATATATAACCCACATACTTCATTCTGATATGCTCCTCCTTCTATCTCCTTTTCATTAGATGCATACGTTTTTGTTTAGTTCATTGAGATGACTTCTATTGTATATGTTGTACATAGTTATAGGTCTAAAGTATCTTTTTTATTATAAATACAAGCTTTATATTGCTGTTAATTTGTTTGGTTCATTGTTTACTGTATTGTTATTTATGTATTGGAAAATTTCAATAAAAAGATTTTTGATAAAAAAAGAATTGTCTAGACATAGTAAGGCCTTGTTGAGTCTAATTATGATGGCTGCCAAAAAGCAATTATTAGAAAATGTAAATCAAAGTCTGAACCAACTTTACTAGAAGTAGTGAATATAGTAACAGAGAAAAGTAGTGAATATAGTAACAGAGAAAAAGCAATTGAAATTGAGATCTTTAGAAAAGGGAAGGAGGAAACTACAAAGGAAAAAAATGGGAATTCTGGGAACATTACACGCAGAGGAGAAACTAAGGTTTAAAAGAAGGCAGGGTTTGAATGCACTATGTAATACTTAATTGACAGTGACTGGTATATTATAAGTAATGTATAATGTTTGCAACTACAGTTGTCTCAACGGGGTCTGTGATACTTAATGTTTGCAACTAAAATTGTGTTAATGTGGTTTGTTTTTCATTTATACAAATGTAAGATTGCCTATGTCATACATGATAATTTAATAAAGTTTTTTTTGTTTAAAAAAAGTAGAGTGCAAATGTTGGAGGTGTGATGGTAAAGAAAGAGGTAAATGGGAACATATTTTGGGAGTATAATAAGTTGGCAGACTTCAAAAATTCTGTGTAGAATGCTTTGTCAGAAATACTGGGTGATTAAATTGGTATAACCAAGGAAATGATTTTTTGAGCTATGATACAAAATCCAAAATGACAAGACATAGTAAGGCCTTGCTGAGTTTAATTCTGGTGGCTGCCCAACAATTCTAGAAAATAGAAATCAAAGTCTAAATCAATAATACTAGAAGTAGTGAACATAGTAACAGAGATAAACAAATTGGTAGTGTGATCTTTAGAAAAGTGTAGGAGGAAGTTACACAGAAAAAAATGAGAGTTGTGGGAACAATACATGCAGAATAATGTTTTGAAGGAGGAATGAAGTTTAATGGGTGGCAGGAACTGAATGCAATGTTCGATGGACATTGACTGTATAGAAGATTACATGTGATGTATAATGTTAGCAGCTGAAAATAAGTCAATATGATTTTTCATTTATATAAACTGCCTATGTCATAACTGATAATTCAATAAATATGTTTCTTGTTTTTTTTTTTTATTTTTAAAGAAAAGGTAGTGGCTCTTTGAATAGGCCAGAGCATGTTGGAGGGATTATATCTCACAGTTCATCTGCCAATGCCTGAAGATCAGTGTTATGATTTGTAATCAGGTAATCTCAGGGTTATTGCTCAGCTTTTATCTACCTTGGTCCTCCCCATCAAAAATGGATTCTAAAATGGATGGATGGATAGTTTGAATATAAATATATTTCACTTTGTTAAGTGTGTCACTGCACTACTTCAGACACCCTTTTTAAACATAGCCCAGACCTTATGTCAAAAATTTTTAAAATCAATGAAAGAAATAGACAGCAGAAGGTCAATAAAACCCCAAAGTCAAAAGTCTTATAAAACAAATTAACACAGTAATTAGGACTGTCCATAAAGATGCATGCAATATAACAGAAGTACACAGGGTATATTACTGTACAGCTAAATTAATAACTGATAAAGTTCTACCACAAGAACACAGGGTAGTGAGGGAAAGGAAGGGGAGAAATTGAATACCATTATGGAAGTATCGAACAGAGAAAACTATAAAGCAGTTAAGACAAGAAATGCCACTGTTAGAAGACTATAGAAGAGGGAACAGATCAACAAAAATACTAAAAAAGATAGATGTGATAAAAGCAATGCGCAATATTAGAACAGATCAGGATCTATCATGCACTATCGCAAATAACAAACTAAAAATTTCAACACAGGCAGAAAAATTTAGAAGATACATAGATAAGTATAAAGGAAAAGTACAAACAATTTATTAATGACCCAAAAAAGTTTTATAGAGAATTGTGAAACAAGGTAAAAGGAATTGAAGGACCACCAAAAAAAAAAAAAATAGATACATTTTGGAGAAGTATCTATGAAGATCTTATGGGCTAAATGGATAGAAGAAGTAAAAGAAAGAATAACAAGTTTAAACATACAAGATATGAAATGGGATGAAGTAACAGCCAGAGAGATTGAAACAAAGTTAAGAAAAACTTCTAATTGGAAAACCCCAGGCCCAGATGCAGTACCTAACTTTTGGTTAAAGTATTAACATCTTTGCATGAAGATTTAGCAATGAGTAAGAAGTATTTATATGGGGTCTATATCAGAAGAGCAAATGCTTAAAATAGCGAACGCTCTTTTATCAAACTTAAAAATGATAAAACTTAAAATGTCAAGGGAACAGATCAGCAAATTTCTTCCCAGGGAAAAAAATTGCTGATCCAAAAAAAAAATGTACAGGCAAAATAAAGTGGGGGGATTCACCCCCACCCCACCCCACAATATGGGGGGCTGTGCCACCCATACTCCCCAACTTAAATATACCAACTCTGGGATTGCACCACAGTGGAGAAAACAGCGAAGTCTGGGGAATGGCCCAGCGATTTTTTTCCCTAGGAAATAAATTGATGTTCCGTGCCTTCGACATTTTCAAGTTTTGCGTTTTAAAGTTTGATAGAAGAGCATTCACTATTTTAAGTGTTCACTCTTCTGATAGCAACCCTTTATATGCACAACCCAAACAGACACCAACCTGGATAACAACAGGAAAAACAATGCTCCTACTTAAGAGTGAACTTTTAATGCTACCCTAAAAATTATAGACCAATAACTTGCCTTCCGACAACATATTAACTATGCATGGGAAATTATGCCAACAGAGTCTATAGCTATTTAGAAGAAAACTCAATTATGGCAATAGAGCAAAATGGCAATAAAAGAAAGTCATATGGAACAAAGGATCATTTGTTGTTAAATAAAGTCATAGTAGATAACTGTAAAAAGGGGAAGAATTATAGTGAATAACTGTAAAAAGGGGAAGAATTTAAGTATGGCATGGATTGACTACAAAAAAACATTTGTTTGTATCCCACATTCATGGATAAAAGAGTGCTTAAAAATGTATAAGATACACCCTACACTGATCGACTACATTACAGTGACCATGAAACAGTGGCAGACCACTTTGCAATTAAGCCATGATAAAGGACAAACTATTATTCCAAGGATAAAAATTCAAAAGGGAATATTCCAGGGTGACTCTCTGTCACCACTGCTATTCTGCCTTGCCCTTAACCCATTAAGCTCTCTACTTAACATCTTAGGCTATGGCTATAATTTGGCTCCTAGTAAACAACAAAGTGTAAAGACTTCTCATTTTCCCTTTGTCTGTGATTTAAAACTGTATACCTCATCAGAGGAGGAACTGAAAGCATAACTGCAAACTGTCAAAAGTATTTCAGATGATATAAGAAAGTCATTTGGTCTTGATAAATGTGCAAAAGCAACCTTTAAAGCAGGAAAACTGCAGCACCAAGAAAACATCACTTTGGGACAAGAGTGTGATATAAAAGAACTTGAATAAGAGAAAGTGTATACATATTTGGGAACTGATGAAGGATGAGCAATAAAACATGAACAAATGCAAATAAAAACTAAGACTTAAATTAATCATGAAATCAGTACTGACATCTATGAAAAAAATCCAAGCTATAAACCAATTTGGTCTTACTGTCCTAACTTACAGTTTTGGAGTGATTGACTGGCCCCAAAGCTTGTTGGATACATTAGATAGGAAAACAAGAAGGTTGCTTCATGTTCACCAAATGATTTATTAAAATCAGTGCATACCAATATTATATATATTCTCTCTTCTGAAGGAGGGATGGTCCTCCTTGAGATTGATTACATGTACAGATCTTCAATCGTGGGACACCACACATATCTGCTGACCTCACAAGACCCAAATGTAGTGAAAGTTTTGAAACATGAGGAGAATAAATCTAAGATGACTTCCCTGCTTAATCTAGCAGAAGCATATTGGCATCAAGCAGGAATGAAAATCAAACCACAAGTGGATAAAAAACAGGCAGCAACTGAATGTGCCAAAAAACAAAAGAAAGAATATAAGGTGAAGGACAAGATGAGAAGGCAAGAAATGTGGAAAATGCATAAATATAGTTGAAAGTATAGAAAATTTCTGGAAGAACCTCATATTGATCAGGAACGAACAAAGACATGGCTAAGGAGAGTCAAATTCAAACCAAGAGATTAAAGGTTAATATTGGCAGCACAAGATAGTGTGTTATGTACACATTGGTTTACAAAGTTCATTGAAAATGTGGGAGAAACAGACAAATGTAGGTTTTGCAAAACAGAATTGGATACAATTGCACACCTCGTTGCTGGTTGTGACATACTAATGGCAGAACGACTGTAAACTGAAAGGTATAATAATGTAGCGAGACTGTTGCACTGGGGATTGTGCAAACATTATGGTATTGAAGTGGCTGAAAAACACTGGAAACATGAGCCATAAAGCATTATAGAAAATGATGAAGTCTCATCACATGGGATCATCCATTACCAACAGTTCAAAAGATAGATGCTAGAAAACTGGATATAGTGGTCCAAGAAAAGAAGACAAAAGTAGCATTGATCATTGAAATTGCCACACCCAAGTGACTACAGTGTCCTGCGCAGAGAGAGAGAGACAAAGTTATAAAATATCAGGATTTGTAAGCAGAAACGAGAGCAATGTGAAAGAAAGATACCCAGATAGTTCAAATAGTATTTGGAGCAACGGGTCTTATAAAAGAAGAGTCCAGAATCATATTTAGATATGCTACCAATACATGTACGAATTGCAGAAGGAGTCACTACTGGACACATTGCGGGTGCTGCGAAGAGCACTTTTGGCTGACATTAAAGACTGAAACAATACTAATTTCATGAACTTTAATTGTACTTTCACTTAGGAATAGGGTCCATTCCCATAATGGTATTAGAAACTCAAAAGATTTGGAGAAATTAAAAAAAATAATAATTACAGTCAAGGGTAATGTACATAAACACAGTTGATACAGATAATCTTTTGCAGCTGTTGGTCATAAGCAGTGGTACACTAGCTATGTCCAGTGACTAATATTTATCCAAGTGTCCATTTTAATAAGAAGGAAATTGCTCTTCTTGTTCATTTGACCGCATACCCCAGTGTTTATTTTAAACCCTTTTATCAGAGTGCAAGAAGGACTTAGAATTTAAGTTCAATATCTGATTAAAAGGTTGACATAATAAAAAGAAAATGCTTGGTTGTGGCTTCATCATAAGGAAAGGGATTTAAAACTGGTAAGTAAGTCTGTCAAAATTTTGCCATTTGGAAATGTAAAAACAACCATGAACTTAAGGTTGCAACAAATTCAAAAGGCCTCTATAAGTCCTTCTTCAGATATATTAGGAAACTTAGAAGCAACCAAAAATCCTGTACTCAGCTTATCTCCAGTCGTACCTCCTTTGACCTTAAGGACACTGCTAACACTTTTACAACAAATTTGCTTATAACTTCACTCCATCTATCCACCACCTGTCCCCTCCATTCCATCTCACACCCACTTCTGTGATCAATTTGAACAAGTCCTTTTGGCATTTTCCAAAATTAAAAATACTGCACCCAACTATCAACTTCTCTACCTGAGTCTCTCCACTGGTTATGTCCTTGTGATGTGAATAATGGCAGTTGTAGTGCCCTTGCATAAAGGTCATCCCACAATCCTCTATTGATCCTGGAAATTACGGGCCTATTAGTCTCACTAGTATTATTTGTAAGGTTATGGAATGTATCACAGCTGAACTCATTGAAAATAATATAGATGACCTTATATCCTTGGATTGCATACTAATGCGGCTTTGTAAAGGGAAGATTTCACTTGTTCAATCTTGGTTTCATTGAAAGGGTTACTGAGGCCATCAATAAGGGGCATGCTATCCACCATGCTTATCTGGATCTTGCTATAGCCTTTGACATTGTCTCTGATGATGGCATTGACAAATTCTCCCAGATCAACATTAGCCCATACATAGTTAATTGAATAGGTAGTTGGCTGTATGACATGTTCATAGGTTCATAGGTTGATATTTGGCTATCTGCCCTAGGGCATTTACAAGCCTAGCCAGAGTGTGTTTGGCTTTCGCCACCCTTTTTAGATTAGTTGAATGTGCCTCTGTATAGTAGGTCACAGAAGATAGCCCATTTAAGGTTAGTTTACCATGCCTCTGTCTAGCAGTGACACAGAAGAGATCCCAGGGGTAAATTTATGATCTCCCATCCAAATGTCAAGATTCTTCTTGAAGAGGGTCATTGAGGGGCTCTGTCTAACATGGATTGGGATTTTGTTCCAGAGTGAGGGGAGCCTCTGGGATATGAATCTGTCCCTCCAGCATGTTCTATTTATTTCTGTGCTGAGGTTTAAGTCACTGGAGCGCGTAACTCTGATGGATTTGGATTTCTTGAGGTGGAGCATGTCCATTAATTCTGGGTTGGACATGGCTTTATACGTCAGGCACAGGTCACCTCTGAGTAGGCGGTAAGCAACTGAGTAGAGCTGGAGTTTCTTTAGCCTAACTGTGTAGGGCATCTGTTTGAGTCCCTTGATCCTCTTGGTGAGGTACTTTTGGGGTCTTTCCAGTTGCAGCAGGTGTCGGGTAAGGTACATCCCAAATGGCGCATTGTATTCAATTATGGGCCTGATGAGTGATGAGTAGAGGGGCACAATGACCTCTCTTGATCTAGATGTGAACCCCTTCGTGATAAGGTGGGCTATATAGAATGTCTTTCTAACCACTTTGGCAATGTGATTGTCAAAGGAGAGATTGCAATCTACTTGGGTCCCCAAATCCCTAATTACTTCTTCCGTACTTAATGGAAGACCACCTATCTGGTAATTTGTGGGCACTTTGTTTTTCCCAAAGGGGATGACTATGCACTTTTTGGCATTTAGCTTTAGGCCATGGCTCTGGCACCAGTTATCCGTCTCTGTGAGACCTTTTTGGAGGATGCTTGTGTCAGCCGGCGAGTCGACTATGGCCCCCAGTTTGCAGTCATCTGCAAACTTTGTCAGCCATAATCCTCCTGTGTTAGCCTGTACCTCAGAGAAATATATACCAAACAAGAGAGGTCCCAGGACTGAGCCTTGTGGGATGCCACTTGTAACTGGTTTAGAGTCTGACATGGCACCTGCAATTCTGACCATGTGGGTTCTATCCCTAAGCCAGTTTGCAACCCATCTTGTGACATAGGGGTTGATATTTAAGTTGCTGAGCTTATTTATGATGCCCGAGTGGGGTATTGTGTCGAAGGCTTTTGCAAGGTCAAGGTAGGCTGTATGGACTACCTTCCCTTTGTCTATGGCCTTGGTGACTGTTTCAAAGAAATTGACCAGGTTCAAGAGGCAAGATCTGCCCTTAACAAAGCCGAATTGGGTAGGATCCAGTGTTTGGAGGTTCCCAATGTCTTTGTTTATGAGTTCCATGATGATACACTCCATAGCTTTGCAGACCAGGCTAGTTAGGCTTATAGGGCGATAGTTTCCGGGGTCTGTTGTAGCACCACCTTTATGGAGTGGGACCACTGTTGCTGTATGCCATTCTTTGGGTACATATCCTGTTGTAAGGCTGAGACTGAATAGTGATTTTAAGTGAGGGTTCAGTTCTTCTTGGAGCTCATGGAAAACGCAGCCCGGGACACCGTCCGGTCCCATTGATGCTGTGTTTTTTGCTTTGGAGAGGGCAGCTCTCACCTGTGCATCTGTGATGTCAGGGAGGCTACACTCTGTTGGGAATAGTCATTTGCTCATTGGGGGGGGGGGCGGAGAAGTTTGCACTGAAACTGTCTGCCAGGATGTTGACAATGTCTGTGGGTTCAGTGTATTTTTTGTCATTTTGCACTAACTCAAAGCATATCTGGGAGTTTCCACCCAGGTTTCTGACATAACTAAAGAAGGCCTTGTGATTATCTTTAGCGTCTTGTGCAATTTTTCTTTCAAAGCTAGCCTTAGATGATTTTATGAGGGATCGTAGTTTCTTGCTAGTACTGATCAGAGTTGCCTTCCCTTTCAGGGATTTTGCTCTATCATGTAGTAGCTTTCTCCTTCTGTTGTACAGCTTATTTATGGCTGGGGTCCACCAGACAGGTCTCCTGCCCTTGGAGGAGTGTGTCTTGGTTTTATTTGGGATAGCACGATCCATGCATTCCTGTAGGTATCCATAGAATGTGTTTGTAAAGGATTCTGCGGTTTGGGCCGTATTTTCCACTGGCCCTGGGGCTTTGAAGGATTCCACCTCGGTTTTGAGAAGTGGGAAGTTTTCTTTTGAGAAGTTTTTGACCATGGTTTCCTTTGCTGGGGGTGGGGACGGGATATGGATGTCCATACTGATTAATTTATGGTCAGATCTTACCAATGAGGGGTATACCTCTGGTATGGAACATAGAGTCCCCATGTTGGTGATAATCAGGTCCAATATGTTTTCCCCTCTTGTGGGAGTGGTGACCAGTTGTTCCATAGCATTTGAGTTTATAAATTTTAGGAACCGTTGGACTAGGGTGTTGGGGCTTGAGTAGTGCTCCCAGTCCATGTTTGGGTAGTTAAAGTCACCCAATATAATGGTGTTTGGAGAGACCTTCATATTCTCCAGTGTCTTCAGGAAAGCCGAGTGGGGTTCCTGAGTTTGGGAGGGTGGTCTGTAGCAGGCTACAAACTGGAAGGCAGTTTTGCCCACTGTTAGTTGCACATGGATGGTCTCATATGCTTCGTGCAGTGCCACTAGCCTAAAGGTATGGGTATCTTTGATGAATATGGATACTCCCCCTCCTCTTGTGGTTCAGTCCGAGTTTTGGGGGTAAAAAGCATGGTATGAGGTATAGCCTGGTAGTGCTGGGGTGCTCTCGGGAGCTTTGAACCAGGTTTCTGTTACTGCACAGATATCGATATTCTCCACAGTGAGGAGAGCCTCGAGTGCGTGCATCTTGAGGTTTAGACTTCTGGCATTGAGCAGCATTACCCTTAGTTTCTTTTTCCTTGTGTTGTCTAAGGAGGTGGGTTTGTCTTTTGAGCCTTGCCTAAAAAAGGCACTATGGGGGTGGCAAGAGCCTTGGCCAGTATTCGAAAACCCAGGGGTGACAGGTGCAAGCCATCCCTAGCGAAGCAACGTGGCTTGTCAAGCATGTCATCCCAGGCTGACAGACACTGGATCACCTATCTTTAAGGTGGGAGTATCTGCTTTAAACAGAAAAGCATCACCAGTGGTGAGCCACATGCTCTGTCTCTAGCCCCCACCTCACTGCTATATATTTCTCTGACATAAAAACAGATATCAAAGGATTATGGCTAACTAAGTTTACTTCTGATTGCAACAGGCAGTTATCAAATCCCACTCTGATACTAAAATACTTCAGTAAGTGATGGACCAAGCAAATGTCTAATGAAGAGATAACATTTCATTTAAAATATGGCATGGTGGTCAGAGGCTTGGGTAGGGTACATATGTTGACAACATGCTTTCCTCTCTTCTCTATGTGTCTACTAAGATTGGAAAATCCTTCTACCTTGCACAACATATTTTCAAGGTCCAAAGTATAGTTCCACTTTTATCCATCCCTTATTACACCCATCATTGAATAAAATAAACCTTTTTGCATGTACTTCATTAGGTAGCTAAACCGGTTTTGGAGGCCTTGATGTTTCCTCAGCAAAAATATCTCAGATCTCAGTATCCTTAGCTAATCAAACTTAAAGCCCTGTCCCTCTACTCAGTCATACAGACTCCTGAGAGGTAATCACTGCTTTCCATGTTTTTAATAAACCATCACTCAGTGAAATTCTTCACCTGAATAGACCTGTTGTTAAGGGAAACATCCTTTCTAAAGTTTTAAATCTCTACTACCACATCAAAAGCATCAGATGGTGTGACAGATACATAACAAAGCATATCCCACATTTCTGGAATAGGCTGCCCTTAACTATCAAGCAAGGTACTTCCCTAGCAGCCTTTAAAACCAGTCTGGATGAATAAATGGGTAATCACAAATCTCTCTGGAAAACGTCTACTTAATGGGGGCCATTACTAGTCTTCTACCAGTACTGGGTGACATGGCTAAGCTTCTGGATAGTCTCTTTGACCGTGAGTGCAAAAGTAAAGGTCTAATAAATACAGTTTTGTACTCTATCACCTCAGCTGGATATCCATTTCTTTTGGCGGTGGCGGTGCTGGGGATTGCTGGAACCCATCTTTCTTATGGAGGTATGTGCTATGTCTTCCATCATGGCTGGTGTTCACAAGTTGTCATCCATCATACTTAGGGTACAGCTCCAGACACTTGTCCTTCTGTGAGTATAAATTTAGTCATCCACACATCTAGAGGCATTGGATCATAGGATCATAGGAGTTTACTAGGCTATCAATTCAGAGGTCATTTCAAGCCTAGCCGTTTCATTCCAATGTAATACCATAGACACTCTCATCAATACCCAAGACTGCATTTAGTAATAATTGTCCATGTCAGGGAGGGTTGAGGGCACTATCCCTGGTAAAAATTTATGGTGCCCCATCCAGTCATCCAGGTTCCGTTTGAACAGTGTCATAGAGGTGCTCTGTTTCACATAAACTGGTAGCCTATTCCAAAGATGCAGAAGTCACTGGGAGACAAATCAGTCCCTCCAGCATGTCCTATTTAAGTCACAGGCCATATTTAGGCCCCTGGAATGGGTAGCACTAGTCCTGTTTGATTTATGGATGTGCAGCAAGTTCATTAGGGCCGAGTCTGAGTTTGTTCTGTAAGTCAGGCATAAGTCTTCCCTAAGAAGTCTATACGATACAGAGTATAGTGACAGTGACTTTAGTCGGTCTGTGTCAGGTACGTGCGGGAGTCCCTTGATCTTCTTTGTTAGAAATCTCTGAAGTCTCTCTAATTACTGCAGGAGCTTTGTACAGGACATGCTGAACAGGGCATTATATTCAATTATGGGCCTGATTAATGCAGAGTATAGAGGGGTTATAACCTCCTACTAATCAAGTGTGCTATGTAGAAAACCTTCCTTTCTACAGTGGAAACATGGTGGTCAAAGTTAAGGTCAAAGTCAATTTGTGATCCCGGATCCCTTACCACTTTGTATGTGCTTAGGGTAGTGTTGTTGATTTGATAGTGTGAAGGGAAATGTTTTTTGCCAAACGGAATGGTGATGCATATCTTTGCATTCAGTTTGAAATCGTGACTAAGACACCAGTCGTTGGTCTGCATAAGACCCTCCTGGAGTATACTGACATCATCTGGGGATTCAATAATTGCACCTAGTTTGCAGTTGCCCCCCCCCCCCCCAAAATTTGATCAGCCACAACCCTTTAGTTTTGGCCTGAACTTCCTGGAAGTATATACCTAACAGTAGGGGGCCCAGCACTGACCCTTGTGGCACTCTGCTGGTGACAGGTCTGCTAGCTGATGTGGAGTCACCCACTTTGATAGTGTGTGTGTGCGTGTGTGTGTGTGTGTGTGTGTGTGTGTGTGTGTGTGTGTGTGTGTGTGTGTGTGTGTGTGTATGTGTCTGGTTTGTGAGCCAGTTGGCAACCCATCTTACAACAAAGGGGTTTGCATTCAGTTTGTTAAGTTTATTGGTAATGCTTGAATGTGGGATTGTGTTGAAAGCCTTTGCCAAGTTGAAGTATGCTGTGTGCACAGATTTGCCCTTGGCAAAGGCCCTTGTTACATTTTTGAAGCACTCCACCAAATTTAACAGGCAGGATATGCCCTTGACAAAGTCAAATTGGGTTGGATCCAGGGTTTGGAGGTCGCCTATGTCTTTATTTATGTGGTCCATAATAATACATTCCATGGCCTTACAGATGAGGCTGGTCAGGCTTATGGGTCTATAATTCCCCGGATCTGTTGCTAGGCCACCTTTGTGAAGGGGAATAACTGTTGCTGTCTACCATTCCACAGGAACAAAGCCTATGGTTAGGCTATGAATGAAAAGGATACTTAATGATGATGCTAGTTCATGTTTTAGCTTGTTTAGAAGACAGCCTGGGATATCGTCTGGTCCCATAGAGGCTGTGTTTTTTGCCTTGGACAAGGCTTTAATGACCTGCTCTTCAGATATGTAGGATGGGGGGAGTTTGGGGCAAGGTTTGTGATAAGTGTGGAGGGGATAAGGTAGTGAAATTTTTGCAAAACCTATGTGCTAGCAGGTTTTTTATCGCTGTGGGATCAGTGTGTGTGATACTGTTAGTTACCAGTTCTGCACATGCTTGGGTCTTACCTTTTAGGCTATGTACGTAGCTGTAAAAAGCATTATGGTTATCCCTGGTTGTACTTGCTAAGTTTTTCCCAAAGATGCTCTTAGAGGATTTGACATGTTGTTTTCTTTATCTGTTAAGGCTGAGGAGGGTGCTTTTCCATTGTTGCGGACTTGTATTTTTTTCTTGGACAGCAACTTTTTGCGTTTGTTATAAAGTTTGTTGATGTTGGATGTCCACCATGGCAGCTTGTTTCTACTTATGCTCTGGCTTTGATTCTTTCTGGTACAGCAAGTCTACACACTTATGCAAGTGATTGTACAGGGCTTTAGTGTAACTTTTGGTGTAGGTACCACTTCCAGCTGGGGGTGGGGCTTGGAATGCATTTATACCTTCGTTTAGGAGGGTATAGTTTGCCTTGGTAAAGTTTTTTAGTCTGATATCACTCTTTGTGAGTGCTGGTGTTAGTGACAGCTTGAAGGTGACTGATTTGTGGTCAGATTTAACTAATGAGGGTCTGACAGTTGCGGCAGTGCATCTGTTTGCCATGTTAGTGAGAACTAGATCTAGTATGCATGTTCGCATTGTTGGGGTATGAGCAATTTATTCCAGGGTGTTCTGAGTTAACAAAGTCAAGGAATTTTTGATTTAGTGAGTCAAGGCTAGAGTAGGTTTCCCAGTTGATGGTGGGATAACTGAAATCTCCCATAACCAGAATGTTCGGGAGAATTTGGATTGACTCCAGTTTGGTCAAGTAGGCTTTGTGCTCATCATGACCCATGGAGTGGGATCTATAACTGGCTATGACCTGAATGGGAGTCTTACCCACAGTAACCTTAACTTGGAGTAACTCCATGGAGTTGTCCAGTCCAACTAGACTGGAGGGGAATTTAATATAGATAGAAACACTGCCTCCTTTGGTTCTCACACATTCATTTTGCAGTGTGAAGGTGTGGAAGGTATTGTAGCCTTGCAAGGCCAGGGTACACTCTGAGACCTTGAACCAGGTTTCTGTGACTGCACAGACCTCTACATCTTCCAGTGATAGAAGTGCTTCCAGGGTGTGCAGTTTTTGGTTTAAGCTCCTAGCATTTATCAGCATGTCCCTTGTTTTGTTATGATTGGAAAATTTCACATCTGTAAATTTGTTTTTGAGACCTTGCCTAAAAAAGGCAATATGGGGCAGGTAAGAGCCTTTGCCAACAGCCGAAATCCTAGTGGTGCCAGGTGCAAACCACCTCTGGCAAAGCAGTGAAGTTTGTCAACCATAACTTTCCAGGCTGACAGAAACTGGATGCCCTTTGAATGATACCAAAAGCTAGGCCAATTATTGACATCAATCATTTTTTGTTTATACTTAGCATCATTCTAGGTGAGGGTAGTATGGTGCTCAAGGCTAGGGACATACCTGCCTGGGATACA
Organism: Protopterus annectens; assembly: GCF_019279795.1. Lineage (NCBI taxonomy): Eukaryota > Metazoa > Chordata > Ceratodontiformes > Protopteridae > Protopterus > Protopterus annectens. The sequence continues at coordinate 419,893,898 of NC_056730.1, read as the reverse complement.
TACTCAGAGAGCTCAATCTTGTCTCTCTTCATAAAATCCAGTGAGGTACGTTTCAGGTTGTCTCACTCCAACATGAACTAGCATCATCTACCTAGCCCCCCCCCCCCCCCCCCCCGGTGGCTCCTGCAACTGAAATGCTTGGAACATTGCAAAACCTGCACCTGTACATAAAACAGAACCGGTTTAGAAACCAAGAATATTGATATAGCTGTACATTTTTATAAGCTAGTGAAGGATAGATGTAATAATCATCAGGGATGTACAACTTTATAAACATTGACAGAATTATTTAATTTGGAAGGATGTAAACCAACTGTAACACAAAACAGAAAGCAGACAAGCTAGAACTGACAGTTTACTGAAAGACAGAGAAATTGGCAGATTGACTGTATCATGTAGCCCATACTTGCTTTAGAGGTGATGTTTATATGGCTTTCTGCTACCCTTTTACATCACATATGTCATAATCAGAATAAGATGTCGGATATATCTGATTTATAAGATTTGTACAGCAGCCTGGGATTGCTTAGTTCACTGCTATGATATGAGATTTTAATTTAACATTATTTCTTATAAAGTATTAATTGTCTACGTAAGTAAGTGAGATAGTCAACTGCAGACACTTTCCAACCATTACCTGTGCCATGGGCCACCATAGCAAGGCAAAATAAATGGACAGATTATCTTGATATATTTTGTCATTGTGAGAAGATTCCAGAATAACCAAAATAAAACCAATAGAAGTACAAGGAGAGCATGCTATATCCTAAAAGAAAGAAGCCTAGAGGTCAGGACTGAACCTTAGACACTGAAGCTGTGAGACAGAATTTTAACACTAAGGCAACATGTAATAAAGGCATACTTTATGACTGATGTCTGATTTTTGCAGGTTATGTCAAAAAAAGGTTGACTAAATCATTTGGCCTACTCAACCATCTAATAAATAAATGTAAACATTTGATTTATTTTGTGATTTCAGTGTTTTACGTGACTTATTCTCTGATGATTCCAACACTGCAAGAGCCGTCTAATTTAATGTTCCACTGTGATTTCTTTAACCTTCAGAATAATCATTTGTGACCAATATTCTGCACCCCTAACCGGGAAAAGCCGAAAGACACAACAACAACAACAACAACAACATTCTGCATAATTGCAAATGCCATGAAATGCTAAGCTAAACATAAATAAAAATAACTTCATGAATAATAATGCAATGTATTTCGATTGTTCCAATATGTCAACATGTATATTAAATCTATAAATATTTAGTGGAGAAAGAAATTGGTTTTACCATTTGATGTACCTTCAGATATTTCTCTATTTGTAACATGATGCTTTAGTCGAAAAGATTTTCAGAGATGCTTTTCAAAAGATCATATTTCATGGAGCTTAGCAACAAGATTTAAGGCTTGCCTTGTCATTTCTGCTAAGTCACCCACCATTTGGAACAAAGCCAAGAAGTAAAAGGCTGAAACAGTAAGAGAATGGCAGTGGCGTGCTTGGCAGACAATGCCAAAGGTGCACCACCTCCCACAGGGCACTTTCCCGAAGCTGAAAACACTAGCAGTCTTACAAAAAAGGATATTTTCTGCCTCTGAAAAAATGGCATGACTGCTTTTCTTCGCCTAAGGTGTTATTTCCCAAAAATATCATCCTAACAGTACAGTCAGTCTCAAAAACGTGCTAGGAAAATATAATGTTAATGACTCTGCTTGCTTTAATTATCTTGTAGAGTGTGATATGAAATGCAGCAAATGTTTTCTTTTACAACAAAACTCTCATTATTTTTGTAAGTGCCAACATCTTGCCTCCTAAAATACAGGGGATAAACTGACCTTTTTATTTTGTATACTTGCCAGGGATGTTGATACTAAAAGTATAAATGTAAGACTAGAGAATGCAGTAGTAAGTACCGAATGCCAAAGTACATTTTGTTTGGTAAATGTAGGTGACTTCTTCATCTTTAGTGCCTTCTTTTTCATGCACTGTTAAGCCAAGATTTATACTTTTTCTTCCATGTCTTAGTGATCCCAGACTTTAATTATTCTAGACATCTCTGTTAATGTTTGCAAAGTATTTAAAACATTATATTTATAGGATTCCCAGTGATATAATAAAACAGCATATCATATACTTTGTTCCATTATTTTTGCTTTTGCTATTTAATTGGTAGTCAGAGGCCAATCAAATAAAACAGAAGAACAAAATATAAAGCACTCGAAATTGCCCATAGTCACATGTTTCATAACTGACTGAATGTACACGCATGTCTTGCTACAGACAGGTGCCCAACCAGATTTGTTTCTTTTCTTTGAGTCTGCTGAATGCTGGGATAGTCCCCCGTGGCTGTGAACTGGATGAAATGAGTACTCCGAGAGTCAATGAATATGCTCATAACCTTATGTTCAATATGCAAAATACATTCTCTGATGAACAATTGTTGAGTAATGCACCTTATTAAGCTAATGCTGAATAAATGTTTTACATTGTAGATAAACCTCTGTCATACATGTTTTTAGTGTTGCAGTTATATGCTGAGATATTAGTCTTAACAGCTATATGGATCCCGGGCATATTATTTTCTGCAAGGAAGTGTTTTCATAGCTAATTCTCACTCTTCTTCATACAGACACACACACACACACACACACACACACACACACACACACACACACACACACACACACACACACACACACACACACACACACACACACACACACACACACACACACACACGCACTCACACACAAACACACATGCACTTATTCACTACTACTAATGTAACTGCAGCCATATATAAGCATGGAGAGCCAGCTATGTTTTGATTGCCTATGTAGTAAGTGATGGTTTACTAAAGATGTTTCTTGTTTAAAAAAAAAGGCAGGAATTGAATAGATTTATGTAATATTGCTTAGGTTATATGATATATAGCAATATATGTGAAGTACAATGTTTGCTATGTTAATATAGTTTGATTACTTATATATGAATGTAAATTTGCCTATGTCACAAGTGATAATTCAATGAAGATATTTGAAAAGAATAATGTTGTGATTTTGTGCCAGATGACCCAAGACTGAGTACAGGTCCACCTGCTAGAGAAGCCCACCAGGAGGTGGAAATGAAGTGCAAATGTTTGCTCAGTCTTGGTGGAGAGGGAGGCAATAAAGCCCACTATGTGGCTGACATCCATCAGAGATGAGTGTCTAAACATGCAAAAGTGCAGACCAAGATGTGCACCTCTAATAAGTTCATGTCTGCTCAGTACATGCATTCTGCCTAAGAGGAGTATACACAAGTCATGTCGGTTTCTGCCATATCAGGACAGGATGGAGTCAGGAAAAAAATCATCTAGTACAACGACTGCTTGTATAACAATGATTCTGAAACCTCTTGCTTCTGCTACTACTAGCCATAGAAATGAGGTTCTTCCCATGGAGTGAGATGGGGTGCAGTGGCCAGTGAACAGGGAACAAGTAACCAAAAAACTCAAGATAGTCCCGATACACTGGAGGCTGGAAAAATAACCAGATATTCATATAATTAAAGCAACAATTTATTTGGTAGGAAACATCATTAATGAAGGAGTTAATTAATAGTTACGAGATGAGAATTATGAAGCCTGACATGGGAAGAGGAGTGCTGTCATGGATTCCATTGACTATATGTCTAGAATGTACAGGCTGCTAGATAACAAGTCTCAATATATTAGAAAGTCCAGCTATGTTTGGAATCCCAAAGGATCAGAACAATCTTGATGATCCCCCTCTACATGTCATAGTGTCAGCAGCAGGTTCCAAGACCAATCCTTTAGCTTTATATATAGATTTTTTTTTTTAATTTTTAACAAGCATAATTATGTTTTACGTGACTCATGGGATTTTTTAAGATTTATGGAGCAAGATTTCTAGCATGGCAAATGATTATTGTTACAGTGGATGTAATTGATTTATTTTCTTGCATACCTCACTCCACAGGTTTGGAGTGGTTCAGAGAGGCATGTGCAGGTAGTGAAGACATTTCAACTAGAAATGTTAATATTTTGGTTGATTGTACGGAACTGGTTCTTTTTAACAATTTAATTTAGCAATTTAATAAAACCCACTATGTGGCTGACATCCATCAGAGATGAGTGTCTAAACATGCAAAAGTGCAGACCAAGATGTGCACCTCTAATAAGTTCATGTCTGCTCAGTACATGCATTCTGCCTAAGAGGAGTATACACAAGTCATGTCGGTTTCTGCCATATCAGGACAGGATGGAGTCAGGAAAAAAATCATCTAGTACAATGACTGCTTGTATGACAATGATTCTGAAACCTCTTGCTTCTGCTACTACTAGCCATAGAAATGAGGTTCTTCCCATGGAGTGAGATGGGGTGCAGTGGCCAGTGAACAGGGAACAAGTAACCAAAAAACTCAAGATAGTCCCGATACACTGGAGGCTGGAAAAATAACCAGATATTCATATAATTAAAGCAACAATTTATTTGGTAGGAAACATCATTAATGAAGGAGTTAATTAATAGTTACGAGATGAGAATTATGAAGCCTGACATGGGAAGAGGAGTGCTGTCATGGATTCCATTGACTATATGTCTAGAATGTACAGGCTGCTAGATAACAAGTCTCAATATATTAGAAAGTCCAGCTATGTTTGGAATCCCAAAGGATCAGAACAATCTTGATGATCCCCCTCTACATGTCATAGTGTCAGCAGCAGGTTCCAAGACCAATCCTTTAGCTTTATATATAGATTTTTTTTTTTAATTTTTAACAAGCATAATTATGTTTTACGTGACTCATGGGATTTTTTAAGATTTATGGAGCAAGATTTCTAGCATGGCAAATGATTATTGTTACAGTGGATGTAATTGATTTATTTTCTTGCATACCTCACTCCACAGGTTTGGAGTGGTTCAGAGAGGCATGTGCAGGTAGTGAAGACATTTCAACTAGAAATGTTAATATTTTGGTTGATTGTACGGAACTGGTTCTTTTTAACAATTTCCTTTAATATGAAGGAGAATAGTTTAAACAAATATCTAGTGTAGTAATGGGGATGATTTGTACCCTTCTATACGCCAGTATTATTTTTTGGCATTGGGAACTAAATTTAGTTTTAAAGTATGACTTTATGTGATTTACAGTCACCTATTTGTGTTTTTTGGATGACATATTTATAGTTTGGAAAGGCAGTGTATCTGAGCTCAGTAATTTTTTTTCTTTTTTAAATGCATCTACAGATTTTTTTTTAATTTACATACTTCCACTCTGGTGAACAAATTAATTATTTCGACATTGCTTTAGTTAAGGATGTGGATAACAAAGTTTCAGTTTTTTATTATATAGAAAATCTAGATATTCTAACACTTTTTTTACATTACACCAGTAATCATCCACCTTGTGAAAGGCCAAATTGTTCAGATTTCAAGAATAGTATCAGATGATGACCAGTTTTTGTTAGAAATTCATAAACTGATTAATATGTTTGTGGACAGAGAATATCCCCCTAAAATGTTGTGTGACATTAAGGAGGAAGCTTGTCAAAAGTGGTTAGATAAATTTTATCCCCTGCTAGGGAAAGGTCTCCAAAAAGTAGAGACCTCACATATTGAGTCTATTAATTATGAACAGACAACACTAATAAAATGTGGTCAGTCAATGTAGTAATGCCATCAAGCAAGCATTGGTAGCCAATTGGAAAGTTATTGAATACAATGACTCCATTCGTAGTATATCGAGCACTGGTTCACACTTTATGTATAAGAGGCACCTTAATTTACAAGTGAGGATGGAACTGGCTGCAACGTCCAATGGTCTCATTAGTTCTGCACAAGCATCTTGAGGTATGACAAAGTAAATCTTGCTCACAATGTAAATATATTTATGCAGGTCAAAGTTTAAAATTGAAAAGTTATCATTTTGAGGTTAAATTATTTATTTAAGGATTAGTTTTGACATGTTTAACTACTTTGTGTTTTTGAAGATGTGATTTGGTGTTTAATATCATGTGATGTTCTTAGATTTTTTTTTATTTATATGGGTTTTGAATTGAATTTGTCATGTTCTGATGAAGTCCCATTCATTAAGGATGAAAATGCTTAACATTTTACCAAATAAATTGTTGTTTTAATGATATGGATGTCTGGTCATTTGTCAAGCTTGAAGTGATATCAGGACTTCCTTGAGTTTTTGGGTTCTGTATTCTCTTCCTCAGGGTTTTCTCTCTGGTTTGTGTGCCACTAAAATGGAAAATGTGGTTGACAGGCTAGTAGAAGGAGGCTAATGATTGACAGGCACAGTGGGGAAACCACCAAAAAAATAAAATTCAGCATGTCATCATTAACACCAAAGAAGTACATACAACATCCTGGAACTAAGTATACATGAATAACCACGTTTAGCTCTGTGGTTTAAAATGACCAGTCCTGAGGCCAGATGCATCACTCAAGCACTTAGCGTATGGCCCATGCAAGATCTTTCCAATGCAGCCCAGAAGCAGGTGAGTAGCCTCTTTAGTAAGATTGACTATTTCATTTTGACAGATAAGCATTCAATTGTTTGCTCTCTCCTCTGTTCACTTGAGGTAAAACAATCTTTTAATGGGAGGCCAGCTTCCTGAAATGTGTCATCAGATAAGCAGTCCACTATCTGCATGCAAAAACGTATGCAAGGTGTTGGCTTTCTGTACACTCTGTTACTTACTGCTCATTGTTGTAGATGTATAAGTATGACATCCAAAAAAAAGATCATACTATCCTAGTAGATATCTTCCTGGATTCACTATCCTTCTGTGCAGGACTAGCTTAGTCCTGCACAGAAGCAGCCATTTAGGAGCAGGATGGCAGAGCACCATGCATATTAATGAAGGCGCGCTGCTTGAGCTCCTAAATGGACATGGAGTGTGTATGAGTGTAGGGGGCATGTCTGAGAGCAGAACTCTCAGAATATACACGCTCCTGCAATGAAGAACAGCAGTGTATGAATAAGAATGAGCGAGACTGCTCATAGGTGTTCACATAACCCCAGCAACATCCCCCAAGTTTACAAGAGCAATAGCTAAAACATTAAATGTAAAGAAGTGTTTTTTTTATAAAACAGATTAAATTTAACCATAGGTGCGCGGGTTTGCCCATCGCTTAGCTATGGTTAATGCAGCTTAAATGGTACAAGAGGATAAAAAGCAAGATATATGCAAATGAAGCAGAACAGCAATAGTGTAGTGGGCAGAGCATTTGCCTTATGAGCAGGCATTCCCGGTTTGAGTCCTACTCTAGTACAATCCATTTTCCATGTCAAATCACTTTATGATCAATTGATTTTGTTGCATAACCTATGGCATAACATATAATTGTGAACTGGAGTACTGCATTAAATGCAGATGTGAGCTGTCAGTGTCATAATGTTGTAAAGTCCACAGATAATCACAAGTGCCCCATACAGTATATGTACACAGGAATCAGGGATACAAATGGAAGGTAAAATGTGTAATGAATAATAAATCCATAAAGTTTCCAAATCCACCACCTAAATTAGTGCGGTGGTAAGTGGGAGTATGCAGTAGTAAGCAAGAGTAACCATATTTAAACAGTAGTAAGCGGGTTTAAGCCCATTTGTGCAGGGGTAAGCAATGCGCACACAGGTTAAGCAATATTGAAGCTAACACTCTGTAAGCATATTTAACCGGAGGTTAGCATTGCTCACCTTCGTGCAAACCCTCTTACAATTGCTTAAAAGTGACTTAATCAATCTGTATGCATCAGCTGCTGTTCTGGCCAGAAACAAAATAAACAGCCTTTGTAGGTCTTGAACCCAGGACCCTGGACACTATAATCACAGTAGTTAACCACTAAGCCATCACAGCAATACATAAGATTGAGGTATCACCAAACAGATCCTCACTATAGGAAATACAAACTGAATATGTGAAAGGAATCTATTTACAGTTTTATATTGTATAACCTACTATAGGACATAAATATGTGAACTGGAGTATTGCATTAAGCCCAGATGTGAGGTGTCATTGTAATAAAGTGTTGAAATCCCCTAATAAGCACAAGGACCCCTTACAGTGTATGTACACATGAATCATGGATACCAAACACATATATAACATGTAATGACTAATAAATCAATGCCACAATGCAAATATAATGCAAATTAAATATTAAGCAACGTTAAGCATTGCACAGCCTAGCTTAGTAGGTATAAGCAAAGTGTAGGCCAGTTAACTCAGTTTGCCCATTGGTATACCCCTTCAAGCAATGCCATCCTTAGGTAAGTAGGTTTGCCCATAGCTTAGCATTTTCAAAACCATCCAATCATGGCAAAGTGTGGTAAACCAGCCCTATTTAAACCCAACAGGCAGGAATACATCTCATAACTGGTTGTAGCTTCCCCTTGTAGGCACTATGTCTGGCATGGGAGAGGGTGTGCATTTTCGGGCGCAGTGCTGGGGCATCCAGGAGTCCAGAGTCACGGCAGGACTCCTTGTGAAAGACCATGACCAGAGACTGCTGCAGGGCCAGTAACAGGGTTCCCAATACAAAGCAGAAGCCTGGGACCATATTGCCCGTGACCTCACCAGTGCCACTGGCATACCCCGAACTGGTGAGCAGGTCAGGCATCACTATGCCGACCTGAAGCAGAGAAAGAGGGATCTCTTGGATCAGTGGATCCAAGAGGCTAGGAGGACAGGGGATGTCCCAGCCATGTGTAAGTATCAGTCCACTACCTGTTTAATAGTTGCCAGCTCATGTATATTATAGATAGGTATGGCTAAATATTCCTCTTATGTCTTTTACAGTGGCAGGTGAGCGGGCTGTGAACCAGGAAGCCCATGGCTGTAGACTGCAGCAGTTGCAACTTGAGGCAGGTTAGTAATACTCTTACATGTACTGTCATAGGAAATAAATCTAAAAGTAGTAGTAAGTTAATTGCCTGTATAAAACCTGTATTGTTTAAGGCATGTACTGCATACACCAGAGAATAGGGCAGGAAGAGTCTCATATAGGTTGTATGTAAATAAAAACATAATAGCCTGACAATTAAGGTCTAACTGCAGGACTGCATGTGTTCACTCTGGTATCATATGGTAATGTAGAGTTGCAATCACGTAATAGTACTGTTGTAGTAAGAACTGTTGCCCACACTGTGCTACATAAATAAATTGTGTAGGAATGTCTGTATATGACTGTTGTAGTCCCAAGAGGTCAAATAGTACAACTGAGAGAGACTTAGAGAGAAAACACTGAAAAGACAGGCAACAAAATCCAAATAGCACACTCAGCTGCGACATGAACTGTTGTATTTTTTGCACAGACAGCCATAGTTCAAATCCTGGGAGTGGTAGTAGGCTGTGTGCAGAATCATACCCCACAAGTGTACAGAAATGTACAGTAAATCGGCCCATAGATGCTGCCTGTCACCCTGTCTCCCTGGGAAATTAGTGGGATGATCCCAGATGTTTAGGCAGCAAACAGGACATACAACTGATTGTCAGACATCTATAACAACAAACCTGTCACTCTAGCAACCCCCCAAAATGTTATGAGAGTAAGAAGCCAAGTATGTCCCATCTCCACCCCCATGTTGTCAAGCTGTGACCAGAGTGTGTACAGTTACAGAGTGAGACATATGTGCATAATACTAATGTGGAAACTGGTAATTTGTGTGGCAACATGCAGGTAGTGCTAACAAACATAGCTCCCACAGGTCTGTCAGATACGAACACTGTGCCTATAAATAAAAGATTGATATCCTGTACTGGTACTGTTTACTCTGGTATTGTATGGCATTGTTAGTGTTGCAGTTGCTCAGAATAATAAGGTATTACTCATCACTGTCACCCACACTGTGCTGCATAATACAACTGTCTAGGAAATCCTGTATAAGAGTGTTGTAATTGCAAGGTCAGAATGTAAAACCACAGGAGAATTATAGACAGAAATCAGACAAGAGATACACAGCAATACCTATATAGCACACTCAACTGTGATGGACAGTGTTTTATTTTTAGCAGACACAGCCATGGTTCAAATCCTGGGAGTGGTAGTAAGCTGTATGCAGAAACATACCCAACAAGTGTACAGAAATGTCCAGAATGTCCAGTTATTTGGCCCATATCTGCTGGCTGTTACCCTGCCCCCTGCCATATCAGTGTGCTAACTTCTGACATGTAGGCAGCATTCCATGTCATATAGCTGTCTGTCAGACCTGTACATATTTGGAAAATGTCAAATAAAACAAACTTGTTATTGTACAAGTCACTAAAGGTTTGAGAGGGCAATAGTTGAAATATGTCCCGGTTCACCTGCATGTGGTGAAGACATGCTCAGAGTGTGTGCAAAAAGAGATTGACAGGTGTGGGGATAACATCAACCTGGTATCTGGGAGGATGTGTAAAAACAGTTAGGTAGTGTTAACAAACAATACCTCCACAGATATACCAGGTAAGAGGTGTATGCTGCAGATAAAACCAATTCATATATATAGTTGTCGACAGCCATACCACTGTCCAAACTAAGGCAATAGGGTAATGTACTAATACCTGTACGGTACAGATCACAGCACTGACTAGGAAAGTAATGCAAACTACAGGAATATACTAGTTGTTATTGACATCTCCCACCCCCATCATATCTGCAACAATAAACTAAATACACAACTCATTTGTTATGTGCTGATTTAACTCTACTGTTGGGACATGTGTCCTATTGTTTGATAATTATTTAAATTTGTTTCTGTGCATGTGCTATGTTGAAATACTCCCACATTGGTGGCATGCTGCCATCAATGTACCTGCATGCTATTGTAATGACCACTGTGGTCCCATATATACATGTGTTCTGTTTGCTATGCAACTGCTCCATATCTGGTGTTTGGGTTAATGGGAATATCTATGCATGCTGTTATACCTAATCCTGGAATGTGTTGACTATTACTGACCCACATATGTTGATAAAATTTAAACACCATAGCACGTTTGGGAAGGCCGGCCCCGGCGAACCCACTTGTCCCACCTCAGCTGGCCGTGGCACCGGGCACCAGCACATCTGGGGCCCAACCTGGAACCTCCTCATCCGTTGGTCCTGCACCACCTTTGGGTGGAACTGCCACAAGGGATGGGGCTCGCCCCCCAGGAGGGGCCGCAGACAGGAACCTGTCAGCCATTGCCAGGTGAGGGTCATGGTGTGTAGCGAGCTCCGCAGGGAGGTTGGAGATCTGCTATGCCAGCTTGAGGGCTGTGTGTCACAAATAGAGGGTCAGCCTGGCCCTCCTACTTAGCCCCCAGCACAGCCACCTTTGGGGCTGTGAAGGTGCAGTGGTGACTGCCCATAGGTGGGGACCTCTGTCCCACTGTTTCCACTAGGGGGCTCATGGGCTTCTGATTTCGCAACAACCCTCCCCATCAAGATGTTTATCCCCCCACATGTGTCATATACCACCCCTGTATGTGTCTTGTTTGTCTTTTCTGTTAACCTACCCAACCTACCTCCCCAAATATACCTACTATCCCTCCCTAACATCCCACTCTCACCTAAAAAAAAAAGGGCAATCTGTTCCCAAAAAAAATCTTGCCTCATACATAGCTGTCCATTTTGCACACGTGTCCACTGAACACATGTGATCTGGTCTAATTGGCTTAACAACATATTATTGTTGTCCTCATCGTCTCTCAGAGGTATGAGTGTCCAAATCTACCTCCAAATTCAGTGTATATGCACAGCTGTTGCTGTAGAAGAAATCGACAGTTATGGACCTTCCCTACACCCTTCCTGCACATCCCTAGCTATTTTCCCTACTGTCTTTCCCTCTTTGTCCCCCTTTCTCACCACTTTCCTATCAACCCTTTTTCATTTCTTTTAAAGAAATTAGCGCGGGGGTAAGTGGGAGTAAGCACTTTTAAGCAGCATTAAGCAGGTTTAAGCCTGTTTGCATGGGGGTAAGCAATGCCTACACAGGTTAAGCAATTTAGAAGCTAACTGAGTATAAGAAACTGTAACTGGAAGTTAGCAGTGCTTACCTCTGTGCAAACCCACGCAAACCCGCTTACAACTGCATAAAAGTGCCTTAATCACTCTGTATCCAATGCCCCTTGTTCTGCCCAGCAACAAAATGCACAGCCCTTGAACCCAGGACCCTGTACACTATAGTCACAACAGTTAACCACTACGCCATGACAGCTGTGAAGACATTTGTTATTTTTCCAATATATATGTCACTACACATATTGAATAGTATTGAACAAGTGCTTTGACTTCCACAATTGTGTAGCAGTTGTTATTGATATTACTGTTGCATCACATATGTTGTTATATCTAAATATACAGATATGAGATACATACAGTGAGATACATCTGGGAAGGTATACACAACCATGATGTTTACACATGACAGGAATATGGATATATACATATACATATGTAGATATATGTCTACATGTACATACACATCTATATTCATACATATGTATGTCTACACATCTGTATAGTGCATCATATATATGGCTATTTTTAAATCTCTCTGTATATATATATATATATATATATATGTATGCACATCCTATGTATACAGATATATTTATTTATGTCAATATATATGTAGATATTTATAACTATATGTGCATTCATATCTAATCAGATATACCTAGTTATGTCGATATATATGTAGATATCCATAACTATATGTGCATATATATAAATATATCTGTATATGTGTAGAAATATAATTGAGTTTGTATATGTATACATATATATGTGTATGTATATATATATATATATATATATATGTATGCACATCCTATGTATACAGATATACTTATTTATGTCGCTATATATGTAGACATTTATAACTATATGTGCATTCATATCTAATCAGATATACCTAGTTATGTCGATATATATGTAGATATCCATAACTATATGTGCATATATATAAATATATCTGTATATGTGTAGAAATATAATTGAGTTTGTATATGTATACATATATATGTGTATATATATATATATATATATATATATATATATATATATATATATAGATATGCATATATATTTATATAGATATATATATATATATATATATATATATATATATATATATATATATATATAGATGTTTATCATATGTCCAGAACATGGAGTGGAGTCCTACCTCAGCACCAAGAGTCCCAACCTCTTAGTGCAAGGGGATGTCATGTATGTATTGCAGGTATATATGTAGACTGTTGCTACTGTAACAGGGGTTGTCTTAACAGACATGGTGTGTGTGGGTGGTCACGTCTGCTTTTGACCTGTATGCCACTGGCTACTGACAGACATCCTAAGGACATCATAGTACAGTACCACTGCTAGCACAGTAATGATCCTATGGACTACAGCACAGATATGACCAATATATGTGGATAGTCTGGCACTCTGTGGTCAGTCCAGAGGTGTAAACAGATCCCCTGCATGTGAGACATGTGGACCACACCTCACAATGTGGATGTTAACAGCCATGTACATGGGTATATCACGTAAATACTGGACTACATATGCCCACACAGTCTATGCATTCACACACACCAGTCTGTCCTGACACATAATACCTGGTGGTGCAGAGGTCACATGGCCACATACTACCCAGTAGTTAGTGACATACATCTGTACAGAATCCCACTGCTTTGTCAGAATCACACAGCAGTTATGGTGGCTTGGCAGCAGTATGTCTTGCAAATAACTGGACATAACAGCACACTGGGTAATTACACTAAGCTCTAGGCATGTCAGGCACTGTGCAAACTGCAGACAGACTGCCACGACACTGGACTACATTTTTTATGGGGGAATACACATGTACCTGCAAATATAGCAGACTCTACACACATGTCACAGCACAGAGTAACAGACACCTGTGAGAAAGTGCATACCCACAACCAATGTGAACACAGCCACATATGGTACACAAGCTTAATATGACACTATATGGACTGTCTGATAAACACCATCCTCATATGTGTCACTCACACACTAACCCTACATACACTGGTTCACGACACAGAGTGGTCCAATGCCTGTCTGTGGTATGGGACACATGTGTGTCTAGCCCTACAGACATGTGAGCCGATAGGGTACCATACACTGGAGCAGCATGTAACATCAGACAGAACAGGACCAAGAACAATGGCATCTATCACAGTTTGTACACAGCCCAAGATACGTATGCGCAATACACATACTGTCAACAATCACCATAAGTACACAGACCCCAGTACTGTAGACACAACTGCAGAATGTCCAGGTTATTTCCTCAGAAATAACCCCTACTATACATAACATGTCTAGCAGTCTTATATCTGACTAGCTTGTTATCAGGTATGATGTCAATAAATAATGGTGGACAGAACATATGCACCTCTTACTGCATGACATACATACAAAGGTTGACAGACTTGTGGCTGGAGCCACAAACACTGGGCCAATATTGGCATGTTGCTGTGATAACTTCATACATTTACTGTTGTACCAGGGTTTGTTGTGACATATATCCTATGAAGGATATGAAGTCAGTAACTCTCATGGCTGTCACCATGTACTGACTTTAATCCTTAGACTGCTTCTGCAGTTCTAAGATAGGTGTTCCAAGAAACATAAGGCTCCACACACTGCCCAGTCTGCAGATAACCCTACAGGTGGGTGTTTCCTCAAACACATAACACTGTCATGACAGGTATTCAATCACGTAGACCAGCCATATCCACACACACCCTGTTAAACCGACATTACTCGAAATGCAGAAGAGCAACACTTACATTCTGTAGTCATGTCTGGAACATCCCACTCCTGTCTGTTGGCCTGTTTCTACAGTGTATGTTGTTAGAGGTAAATCCCAATACCATCTGTGATGCTGTTTGCCAAACACCAAATTGTGGTCCTGCTCACAGTGAATGAAAAGGCTCAACACCCACATGATGTTCCTAGATATTGGAGTGTGTTTCCATGCAACTGGCTATGGGAATGTTACCACAGCTGTTCCACATACAGTCAGCTACAACTCATGCAGGGGCCATCAGCTGATCATGAGCATCACTTACAAAACACAAGCTGCTACCTCAGCAAAGCAGGTGTAATTTTCCACTTCCACCAGAGAGGTAGGGAGAGAGACAGACAGAGACAAAGGAAGTCAGGGAGGGAGTGGGTGAGTAAAACCTAAGCATGCTTGTGTCACACACTTAGCTGTATGGGGTTTCAAACCCCCGACTGAGTATGTATCGCTATCACATGTCTATGCAGTTATTGCATGTGCCACATAGCTTACATGTTGAGGAGCTGTCCAAAGGTATATCTGATGGTGAGTGACATCTGCAACAGTGATATAGGAGCGATAGGTTAGGTGTAGTACACGTGCCTATCCACATGAACAGGTGTCAACGTCAACACAGCCACACTCTCTCAGGGACTCACACACATTGACACAGTTGGCAGGGTCAGGAATAGACTTCCTAACTAGCTAGTTTGCCACAATACAGTAATGTACAGGTATCACATGCACTACAGGGGTTATCCAGATGATATATGGGCAAAGGGTATGTGGAGGTGTCTGACATCAGATGGCATGCTTCAGTAGGCCAATGGGAGTTGTAGTGAGTGTGAATATGGTCGAAAGCATCATACTCCACATGCACAGACACAGGGTGCTAGTACTGACATACATGGGTGCATTGCTTCACAGGTGTGTAGTGGTTTGTGCCAGAAGGCTGCACAAGGCTAGGCGAAGGGTATACCTTGGCATCAGGTCATATGACAATGGTCTGCAGTGTGGCTCAGGGGTGTAGTGTCTGGATTGGCCCACACATGTGAGTATTGTATTCACCATCATGTCACCTGGGTTACTATTGTGTGTGACCAGTGCTGTGCAATGTTTGCCATGTATGTGTTCTATACAACATGGACAGTGTCTGGGATGTGCACACATCCCACATGCATGTTCAGTGACATGTGGAACTGTACCTGGGGTGTCTGGCCCATGTTGTGTACACAGATTGTTATCATCAGATGTGCCAGTCCTGGCCTCATGTGGAGTGAACTGGCAATGGACACCAGGTTGACCCTGTACCTACATTGATAGCATGATACAGGTATTCCCTGGTGTCAGTGGCATCTGTCCATACAGGGCATGTGTTTAAGGCATGTTATGTCCTTTGTGGGTCACATTTGATGGCACCACAGTTGTTGCAGGCGTCCAGTAGGGAACATAGTGAAGGCGCACTGTCTGCAATTATATGCCTAATTGTAGTGATGGGACTGGGTGCCATGCTCTGTAGTCCACTGCAATCACACCATGGTTACTATCTGTGGGAAATATGCAGGGTACTACCAACAAAGCGGTTGTTCCCTAGGCAAGTGTGTTTGTGTATGAGACATGGGTTCAGAGTGTTCTCTGGGTAATACAAGGGTTGCTTAATTTGTTCGCCAGGCCTTCATGTCACATGTAGGGGTATGGTTTGACACTCATAGGATACGAATGACAAACACAGAGACACACACATACTCACACACACACACACACACACACACACACACACACACACACACACACACACACACACACACACACACACACACACACACTTGCCATGTCTGGGATTAGAACTCCTACATCACACTACAGCATTATGCTGTTATAGGATGCACCACAGAGATTACTGGACTACTCTTTCCCCAAAAGTGTATTTTAAAATGAATGGCATCAGCAGGCTTACCAAAGAAGGGCAATGGAGGTTGTATTGACTGTGAATGGCCTCAAAAGTATTGCTCCCTACACAAACAAACCAACAAACACACACACACACACACAAACATCCACAATTACTATATCTGGCAATAGAACCCCTACCAAACTACTATATCACACTGCATCATTACAGTGTTCTAAGATGCACCATGGAGATTACTGGGCTACACTTTCCCCAAAGGTGTATTTCAAGGTGAATGACATCAGCAGGCATGCCAAAGTAGGAATTTGAAATTGTAGTGAGTGTGACTAGCCTAAAAAGCATTGCTCCCTACACAGACAAACACATAGTTGCCATGTCTGGGATTAGAACTCCTGCCTAACTAGCTTATCACACTACAGCATTATGCAGTTATAGGACACACCACAGAGATTACTGGACTACTCCTTCCCCAAAAGTGTATTTCAAAATGAATAACATCAGCAGGCTTGCCAAAGAAGGGCAATGAAGGTTGTATTGACTGTGAATGGCCTCAAAAGTATTGCTCCCTACAGAAACAAACACACACACACAAACATCCACACTTGCCATGTCTGGCAATAGAACCCCTACCTAACTAGCTTATCACACTACAGCATTATGCAGTTATAGGACACACCACAGAGATTAATGGGCTACTCCTTCCCTAAAGGTGTATTTCAAAGTGAACAACATTAGCAGACTTGCCAAAGTAGGGCATTTGAATTGTAGTGAGTGTGACTAGCCTAAAAAGCATTGATCCCTTCACAGACTCACACACACACACACACACACACACACACACACACACACACACACACACACACACACACACACACACACACACACACACACACACAGTTGCCACATCTGGCATTAGAACTCCTACCTAACTAGTTTATCACACTACAGCATTATGCAGTTATAGGATGTGCCACAGAGATTACTGGGCTTTCCCTTCCCCAAAGGTGTATTTCAAAGTGACTGACATCAGCAGGCTTGCCATAGTAGGGCAATGGGGAGGGCAGTGCATGTACATGGGCCATAACCCATTCATCTAGAGGTAGACACACTACACTTAGGCACACACATGTTTATATTCCACAGGTACGTGTATACAACTGCTAGATGACTACTGCCTTGTACAGTCATGTTGCACAGTTAGCACTAGCACCACAGAGTCTATAATGCTGAAGGATTCCAGAGGTAAATGTCTATGGTGAGTGACATTTACACATCATGTGGTTGTAGCCATTTGGCTATGTGCCGGGTGGGACAGGCCTCATGATTGAAGGCTCTTTGTCACTGTCACTATCTTCCACACATTTATGTATGTGTACTTTTGGCATATTATAGTGTGTTGTCCTTGGATATATGTGTGTATTACTATCCAAGGTGTGTGCAAAGCATGACTGGTGCATACTGAGGAGTGTATGCACTAATACATGCAACTGTCAAATATGTATGGTCCACTGTTGTTGCCAGTCATGGGCTTCATTTGTGTATGAGCATGCCCAGTATGACCTTTCACTATTTTGTTGTCTGACATTGCCTTCATTTCTCTAAGTGTGGGAGCATGCCCAGTATGCCCTTCTGTATTGAATGTGTGGATCCATTCCAAGTAGATTGTACTCCAGTCCAGACTTTTGTGTTTTACACCTACAGCTAGCAAACTGTTTCTGCAGGATATCTTTAGATCAGTTGACAATATGGGGTCAAACTGGGCAAGAGATAGTGGGTACTGTAGATAATTGTGTCTGCTTCTACTACATGGTCCTGTTGTTAGCAGAGATATTCAGACATGTGTACTTGTATTCACTGTGATGTTTTATGTCATCAAGTACTGTCAGGTAGAAATTTTTACTCACAGTGATGTCCTGGGGAACACAGGGTGAATCCAGCTGTGTCCAGTATTGTGGTCAAACTCCTACATATTCCTGCAAACTAATGCCATTCTGGAGGGGGAGCTGCAGACACTTGCTGCTGGGTCTGTGTAACTGGTTCAGCACCTTGGTACTGTAGTGGTAGAGGATCCCATACTTGTACATCCATCAACGTGACAGTATGGCCTTATCTTGCTGTGGCAATACCTCACAGCTGTACAGATTCACACAGGTTACCCAGAGGCAGAGGTCATAAGTCAGGACATTAACCCTATTGTGGTTTACAATCAGGTTTGTAGCCACCCATTTGCAGCCAGGGATAGTATGTGCACATGGCTGTGTTTCGGACTTCGCACATTCCATGCTGCCCATGCTCCCACCCCCTCTATTATCTTCTTCCATACATTATGCAAACATTCTCTGATACTTTACCTATAGTTATCACCTCATCACAGCAGTGTATTGGTGTTGTCCACAGTCCATGCAGTGGGACATGGTAGACATGTTACTGTGGTTTGTCCACATGGCCTTGCATATGGGTTCTGTGGACTGTGGTATGTTCTTATTTGGGAGTCCATGACATAACATACATTGGCAGTACATGTGAGACACAGGCCTTTGGCAGAGGACTGTAGGCCATTTGGTAGTGATGCAGGCCAGCTGTAGCAGGCCGTTGCATTCTGTCAGTCCTACAGTCCTAGACTGCAATACAGTATATTACCCTGGGGTGACACGGTAGGTGTTCTAGGTGTTCATGCCAATACTTTCTGTTAGGATTGATCAAGTGGTGTGGATACTGGCAGGGTGCTGCTTTCAGCTAGGGACACACCTGCATGGGACATCTGAACTACACACTGCATTCTTTCGCTATTGCCATACACAGGTGGGGGTCATATTGTACCCATTCCCAACAGCAGGGATAAGACTGGAAAGGTACCTTTGGGTGGTGGTTGGGTGAGCTGGGTGCATGTGTGTTATGGACACTACTTGCATCTGACTTACAGATATGCATAGGGCATTCCACTTATGCTAGCTTGTGCAGGGACATCAGCTGTTTCTCAATACATCATTCCTATGACCTTTGTGGTCTGCAAGTGTTTGGCCAGATGACATTGGTATTCCCTACTACAGGCCCAGATAATGTGCTGCAAACCTGTATGTACATTTCCAAGGGTGTGTCTATTTAACAGTTACACATTATACACTGTCTGTCTGGGGTAGTTTCCCCTGTGTACTGCTTGTATATCTGGCCCAACAGTCATGCCATGACCATCTTTCAGATGGTGACACATATTACCTCCATACATTTATAATGGCTTACTGCTAGAATGTGTTATACTGGGGAGCATTGTGTTTGGCAGTGCAGTTGTGAGGACTTGGCCCTGTCATCAGCAGTACTGGGCAATGACCACCAGGACAAACCTCACCATGCATACATACTGATCACTCTCACACAATATGAAACACACACCAACCTAACACACGCATACCTGAATATTGTACAAATGCTACAATCTATCCTGCTACCTTGGCCACCTCAGGTAATCTGTTCTCCACTGGTATACCTACACATACATGTTACATTTCTACATAGGATTGGGGTAGGGGCACACCTGACTGTTACGACATGTCTATATCGTATTTGGGGGCACACCAGACTGTTACTACATGTCTACATCGGATTGGGGGGCACACCTGACTGTTACTACATTTCTACATAGGAGTGGGGGGGCACACCTGACTGTTACTACGTGTCTACATCGGATTGCGGGGCACACCTGACTGTTACTACATTTCTACATAGGACTGGAGGGCACACCTGACTGTTACTACATGTTTACATAGGCATGGGGGGGCACCTGACTGTTACTACATTTCTACTGTCAAAGGAAAAATAAACTTCAAAAAGATCAATACATGGCAGGTTCAGGTTAAGGCACTTTAATCTTGCAGCAAGGAGACAAAAACATGTTAATACAGAGTTTGTCTAACTAAAATCAGGAAGTAAGGTAATCTTTATACATTTTCTAACAAGACATCGCCTACCAAGCTGACGTAATAGATCACAAGTTTTAACATCATTACTTCATAGCAGCTGTTTGTCCATGATTTTCTGCTTGCACTATCAATTTTATGAAAAACTTCCTAAGAAAAACAACGTGGCCTTGGTGACCACCGGTTAGATACAGCTTCCCACTATGTTATGTTACCATTCAAGGTACTATAGCTAATTCGAGCACAAAGCAAGTACAAATTCTTCAAGCAGTCTTTTGTTTCATGTATCTCTTCTTTTCCGCAGCTGTGCATGTTCTCATAACACGAACAGAGCTAATTGTTCATATTCAATCATATTATAGAAAACAGTATTGTTCTATTCATACACTATTCATTCATTTTCCTGACCTAGCAGATAATCACCTGCTTCTCAGTACATTTCCAAAAGTCATAAACATGAATTTTGCTGTGCTAGCAAATACTAGGTCAGGGTGCATTTTGCAGTTTCAGAAAGCATACTGTGGTTTGAAAAATCATCTTATAATTTCATACAGAATTAAGCTGTACATAAAATAGAATGAAATGTGTTAACTCTTTTAGCTTCTAATAAGCACTAAACATATATTAATACATATTCTTCTAACATTTCCCCCTGTTAATACTTTTTATTCTATTTTCAAAAGCATAAACAGTTTGCTTCTTCTCCTAACCTCTTCCATTTTGGATTTGCAGTTAAGAGAGTCATTTAGTTTAGACTTATGAAAGCATTTCAGTTTTCAACAACTCTTCAATTTCAGTACTTTGATACAAAGTCTCAGAAACTGATATGTCTATAAAATCTTTGATTAACTTTTTCATGCAGGGAATACCACAACAAATGTATGCTCCTAATAGGAGTAATCCCACACAAATGGCAATCAGGATGCTCATTAGGATGGAACCCCACCCCCCCAAACAAATTCTGGCAAAAGTCCATCAGAGGGTTTGGGCCTATTTTGGTCATGGCCGACACCTGCTGGATCACCTCAAGATGGTCGTTTATCTCATGCTGGTTGTCAGGAATATATGAACAGCATTCTTCTTTGATTAAAGCGCACGTACCACCTCTCGCCACTAGGGTGAAGTTGAGAGCCATGCGGTTTTGAAGCACCACAGTTCTCATAGCGTTCAGTTCATCAGTCATTAATTCGAGAGCAGAAAAAGTTGCATTGCTCATAACCTCAAGAAGTTTGGACAGTTTTATCAGCTCCCAAATCAATTTCACTGTGCCATATGCAGGGGCTATGCCTGTCCATGATATAATAGTGTCACTCAAGTCCATGTGTGTCAGTTTATCTTTATTTTTCATGGAGTTATGGTTTCTCCATCCTGCTTCGATTCGTCCCACTGGATTCTTGGGACTCTTGATCGGATTTCCAGGTTTACTGCTGACCTCTCTGACATTTTGAATTTTCCCTCGAGGCAAAGCTGCAGTGTGTCGTATGGCCGGAACCAGGTAACCCAAAAAACAACTGCCGGACCAATTCTCAGGTAGCCATTTGTATGCCTTTTTCCCACAAACAAAATAACAATTCTCTACTTTAGTATTGATATATGCTTGCCCTGCATGAAACATTTTCTTATCAATGATAGAAAGTTGCTTCAAAAGAACAGGATTATGCTGTATTTCACTAAAGTTTTTTGCATTTTCTCAAGATATGAGTCATAGTTTGTATCACAAATTGTTTCTGCCTTATTAGCCTTAATATAACATTTATAAGAAACAGTTACATTGCAATTGCTCCAACCCACCTGAATAGTGTCATTTTTATAAAAAACATACAATTCCTTTTTGTGTGACAGGTAGGTACAATGCTATTTTGTCTTGGGATTTTACAGGTGTAGTATCAAAAATCAAATTTTCCCAGGTCTCATTGACCCCTAGGGGGGGCAGCAGTCATCAATAATACCCCGTATGCTGTTGGTATAGCTGTGCAAATCCAGCAGTTCGAAACATTAAAAGTCTCAGCATACACATATTTAATTGCTTGGTAAGTATTAAAGTTTGGGTGCCAGTCTATGAGTAACGCATCACGTTTGTTCAGTTCAACTTGTGTGGCTGAAAAAAGGAAAGACCACAGCAAGAAGATTATTGTTACCAGTATAGCTAACAGGATGATCATGCAATTTTTCTGAGGTTGTTCTGCATCCCTGTTTACTCTATACATGGTCATTTTGTTCTCGTTGTATAACAGTAACAAGGTTTTTGTCCATTTCAAAGTTCTTGACCAGTTTGCAGTGCATCAAATGGATCCAGGACACACATTCAGCTATCTTGACCGCAGTGAGTGTTGCCAGCAAAACTTGGTACAGTCCCTCCCACTTTGGAGAACTCCGATTTCTTTTCTTCACGACCTTCACCCAGATCAACGATCCCGGTTGTACTACTGCTTCCTATGGTCTGGTCTGTTCTTTATCTGAAACAGAATTTAACTGCAGAAGTTGTTTGTTATTTAGAAGTCTCCTCATATATTCTGCAAGTGAACTATCAGCCTCCTGGTCTGCAGGCATGAGAGGTTTCCACTGAGGTATATAATATGCCCTCCCAAACAGTGTTTCAAAAGGAGTTAACCCCTTTGCATTTGGAACAGTTCTCATGCTCAACAGTGCCAGAGGCAGACAGTGCACCCAGTTCTTCTGTGTCTCACTAATCAATTTCCTAAGCTTAATTTTCAGAACTCCATTATGCCTCTCTACTAATCCTGCAGATTAGGGGTGGTATGCACAATGGTTTTCAAGGAAATCCTGAAATAACGGCTCAATTGTTGTATGGTTTGATTTACAAAGTGTGTACCATTGTCACTATAGATCTTTTCCGGTATGCCAAATCTAGGAATAATTTCTTTAACGAGGACTTTTGCAACAGTAGCTGCATCTGGATTTTTGGTCGGAAAAGCTTCCACCCATTTGGAAAACATATCTATAATGACAAGACAGTACTTTTTATTTTCACATTTGTTTAGTTCTATGAAATCCATACAGATAGTATGAAACGGGTACGGTGGTATAGGGAAACTCCATTGCTTAGGCTTCAGTGCCCCCTCTGCATGATGCCTGTTACAAACATGGCATGCTGCACAAAAGTTTTTTGTGTAGTTTGTAAATCCATAAGTTGTAAACACTCGATTCACTAACTGTACCATCCCCCCTGTTGAGACATGGCACTGCCCATGGCTCAACAAAGCTGCATATCTAAACAAGTTAGACGGCAAAATTGGTTTTCTTTCTTTGGAGATGTACAGCCCTTTCTCAAGAATTGCTCCTCGTTTTATCCATTTTTCTTTTTCTACAGTTGTAGTAAGTGTCTGCATTGTTTTTAACATTTCTAAATCTAAAATCTCAGAAGGTTGTAATTCCTTACTCAAAAGAAATACTTATGAAGCTGAAGCTGCCTGCTTTGCAGCTGTATCAGCTCTCGCATTACCTTTTGAAATCCTGTCCTGTTGCTTGGTATGAGCTACCATTTACAAATAGCTACTTTCTGAGGTAACTGAATAGATTCTAACAAATCTAAAATAAATTGCGCATGATTAATTGGTTTACCAGTAGATGTTATCATTCCTCTATTTTTCCACTGTTGCACAAAAACATGTACAGTAGAAAAAGCATACTGGCTGTCAGTAAAAATGTTCACACATTTACCCTTTGCCAAGGTACATGCCCTTGTTAAAGCAATCAATTCTGCTGCTTGTACAGATAAGTTGTGTGGTAAACACTTTGCTTCTAAAATCTCAGTATCAGAAACTGCTGCATACCCTACTAGATTCTGTCCTGTAGGACCCTTTTTGCACGAGCCGTCCACATAGTATGTCACCTCGGCATCATCCAAGGGAGCATCTGTGAGATCTTTTCTAGGCAGTGTCTTTTGCTCAATCTTCTGCAGGCAGCAGTGTGGTTTGCCATCTGCAGGGGTTGGGAGCAAGGTTGACGGATTCAAAGTTGTGCATCGTTCAATTGTCATATGAGGTTGGCTCAACAGTATAGTCATACAGGAAAGATGCCTAGCAGGACAAAGATATGCTACTTTTTCTTGCAGTAAAATAATCGCGACTGCATGAGGCACTCTCAATGTGAGATGGTGGAATAACACTACTGAGGCTGAAGCCAGCACTGCCATTGCAGCTGCGACTACTGCTTGTACACAGTGGGGCAAGGATCGCACCACTGGGTCTAGCTGTGATGAATAGTAAGCTATGGGGTGTTGTTTGTCCCTATGTTGCTGTGTTAACACCAATGTCATATAACCTTGCTTACAATCTACAGTTTGGAAAAATCGTTTATGATAGTTCGGTAATCCTAAAACTAATGAGGATGCTATCAGTTGTTTCAATTTACAGAAAGCTGATTCTGCTTCTGGTGTCTATTGTAATAAATCTTGTTCTGCCATAGGCTTCTTGTATATTAAGTTGGTCAGTGGAGCAGACTCCAAGGCATAGTTTGGAATCCAACTCCGACAAAAATTAGTCGTACCTAGAAAGGACATCATTTCCTTCTTGGTAGTCGGTTTGGGTGCTTGTAATATTGCTGTTTTCCTGTCTTCATCTAATATTCTGCCTTCTTTGGATATTACATATCCCAGGTATTTAACCTGTTTTTTCCAAAGCTGCAGCTTGTTTTTGTTTACTTTGTGTCCTTGAGTGGCCAGAAATTGTAATAATGCTATGGTATCTTCTCTGCATTCTTGCTGGGTGGGGGCTGCCAGCAGAATGTCGTCTACATAAAGTAAAATCTGGCTGCCTTTCGGTGGGATAAATCCCGCCAAGTTACTTGCCATTTCCTGTGCGAATATTGTTGGACTCTCACAATATCCCTGTGGTAGTCACGTGTATGTATACCTTTTCCCCTGAAATGTGAATGCAAACCAATGTTGGCTGTCAGGGTGTATCGGTATCGAGAAAAACGCATTGCTAATATCTACCACAGAAACATACTTCTGTTGAGGTTTCAAATCATTTAATAAGATGTGTGGATATGGCACCATAGGTGCTCTAGGTATAACTGCGTCATTTACAGCTTGTAAATCTTGGACCATACGCCATTCTCCATTTGCTTTCCTAACAGGAAATAAGGGTGCATTACATGGCGAATCGGGAGATTCTATCAATACTCCTTTCTTAAGTAAGGCTGCTATTATAGGTTTGATTCCTACTTCTGCATCCTTTCTTAAGGGATACTGTCTCTTTTGAGGTCTAAATGCTGACATTGGCATGATAGTAACTGGTCCTGCTGTACGAATAAGTCCTACATCTGATTTCCCTGTTGACCAGAGAGTCTCTGGTATGCCTCGTAAGGCTTTTTCTTCTTCCTCCAGTAAGAGTGCTATTCAGCTGTCCTCACTTGCCTGCAAGTGCACAGCTGGGTATGTCTGTGTTATAGGTTCATAGATTCATAGGTGCATACTAGGCTATCTGCCCTAGGGCATTTATAAGCCTAGCCAGAATGTGTTTGGCTTTCACCACCCATTTTAAATTAATTTTGCTATGCCCTTTTTCGAGGTTAGTATACTGTGCCTCTGTCTAACAGTGACACAGAAGTGATACCTGGGTTAAACCTACGATCTCCCATCCACTCATCAAGATTCCTCTTGAAGAGAGTCAATGAGGGACTCTGCCTAACCTGGACTGGGATTTTATTCCAGAGTGAAGGGAGCCTCTGGGTTATGAATCTGTCCCTCCAGCATGTCCTATTTATTTCAGTGCTGAGGTTCAAGTCTCTCGGCGTAGCTCGATGGGATTTGGATTTTCTGAGGTGCAGCATGTCCATTAATTCCGGGTTGGACATGGCTTTATACGTCAGGCACAGATCGCCCTGAACAGGCGGTACGCCACTGAGTAGAGCTGGAGTTTCTTTAACCGGGCAGCATATGGCATCTGTTTGAGCCCTTTGATCCTCTTGGTGAGGTACTTTTGGGGTCTTTCCAGTTGCTGCAGGTGTCTGGTAAGGTACATCCCAAAAGGGGCATTGTACTCAATTATGGGCCTGATGAGGGATGAGTAAAGAGGCACGATGACCTCCCCTGATCTAGATGTGAATCCCTTCATGATTAGATGGGCTATATAAAATGTTTTTCTAACCACTTTGGCCACGTGGTTGTCAAATGAGAGACTGCTATCAACTTGGGTCCCCAGGTCCCTAATTACTTCTTCTGTACTTAATGGATTACCACCTATGTGGTAATTTGTGGGCACTTTGTTTTTGCCAAAGGGGATGACTATACATTTTTTGGCATTTAGCTTGAGGCCATGGCTCTGGCACCAGTTGTCTGTTTCTATGAGGCCCTTTTGGAGGATGCTTGTGTCGGCTGGAGAATCAATTATGGCTCCCAGTTTGCACTCATCTGCGAACTTGGTCAGCCACAGTCCTTCCATGTTGGCCTGTACCTCCGAGAAATATATACCGAACAAGAGAGGTCCCAAGACTGAGCCTTGTGGGATGCCACTTGTAACTGGTTTGGAGTCTGACATGGCTCCAGCAATTCTAACCATGTGGGTTCTGTCCTTGAGCCAGTTTGCAATCCATCTAGTGACATAGGGGTTTATATTTAAGCTGGTGAGCTTATCTATAATGCCCGAGTGGGGTATTGTATCGAAGGCTTTTGCGAGGTCCAGGTAGGCTGTGTGGACCACCTTCCCCTCGTCAATGGCCTTGGTGACTGTTTCAAAGAAATCAACCAGGTTTAAGAGGCAGGATCTGCCCTTAACAAAGCCGAACTGGGTAGGATCCAGTGTCTGTAGGTCCCCAATATCTTTATTTATGAAGTCCATGATGATCCTTTCCATAGCTTTGCAGACCAAGCTAGTCAGGCTTATGGGGCGATAGTTTCCAGGATCCGTTGAGGCACCACCTTTGTGGAGAGGGACCACTGTTGCTGTACGCCAGTTATCCAATTCAACTTCTGCTTTTGTACTCCCTGTTCTGACAGTTCTAATTCTGTCTGTTTTTCCCACCTCGTGACTTTTTCTCCTAGGTCTGCCCACTTCACATTCTTGTCTTTAGTTAAACTAACATGTGGTAATCGATTAGATTTATAAAGTGCTAGGAATTCCTGGGGCAATGAACAGCTAACTACACTGTTCCCTTCTGTGTCCCAGTACAGATTACACAATACTAATCTGTTAGCATGGTTTTTAAACAGTTCTTGCTCATATTCTTTATCAGGTCCTGGTATGCTACAGTAATTTAGAGTACAATGCAACAAATGCTGTTTATCAATGTCAAGGGAGGGGGGTTTACTGATGGCTACATTCATCAGTTCTTCGGTTACTGCCCCTGGACCAGTTGTAACCAAGTCCTGGCTGTACCAATAAAATGTTTCACCCTCCGGTCGCACCACAAAAGTATCCATTTGTCGCTGTGCTTCCATACCCTGCATAGTTGGAACTACTGCTATGCCAA
The DNA here is from genome assembly GCF_019279795.1 of Protopterus annectens. Lineage (NCBI taxonomy): Eukaryota > Metazoa > Chordata > Ceratodontiformes > Protopteridae > Protopterus > Protopterus annectens. The sequence continues at coordinate 419,865,839 of NC_056730.1, read as the reverse complement.
ATATCTGCATAAGGTCTCTGCCCAAAAGATTTACTGGGCATTTTGCAGAAACAACAATTTTACTCTTCTGGGTCATCCCTGAAACAGGGTCAGTTATTGCTATGCTATGGGAGAGTGGCTCTCGATACAGCTGTCCATTGGCTGCTTTCACTAATATATAATCAAGTGATTCTGACTTTTCTGGTAGTTTGGAAGGATGTATCAGGGTCCGTGAAGCCCCTGAGTCACACAGAAATTTAACTTCCCTCCCCTCTACCAGAAGTGTAACTTCCAGTTTTGTGTCTGCTAAATAGAGCTCTAGGCTCAATAATGCCAAGTCCAAAATTTCATTTTCTTCACCATTGGTGATTTCTTGTACTTCCTCTATTTCCTCTATCACATTCTCTACTCTGTCTCTCACATTTGCATTTGTCTTTTCTTGGTTATTCCCTTCTAGTGATCCTTGACTACCATATAGTCAGTCCTCACCCTCCTTATATTCTATAGCTACCTTTTTGTTTTGCCTGCAATCCCTTGCCAAATGTCCCTTTTTTCCAAATTTAAAACATTCACCCCTTTTCCTTCTCTCTTCAAACTCCTCTGATCGCTTATCAGATTGTTTGTTTCCCTGGGCATTTTTCTTACCCTTCTTCCCGGACTGTACTACAAAGACTTCTGCTCCATCTTCTACTGCAAATACTTGAGTTTTCTTTTACTTTTTGCTATTAAAATGCCTTTCGGCATGTCTCGCATATTCACGTAATGACTGTAATCTACTTGTACGGTGATCTACCATGTGCTTTGTAATGAAACTACTTATGGGTGCAATACTACCCTTCAAAAATGCATTCTTTAATTGTTGCTCATATGGGAAATCATGTGTTTGGTCTTCAGGTACCTGCATTCCACAATGGTTATTAAAACATTCTAATAATCTAGTATAATATCTATCAACAGTTTCACCTTCCTGTTGGATGCATTGATTAATGCAAGTCCAGTCAGCCCTAGGCTTCGATTTCTCAGAGATTCGGTCTGTCAGACCTTTCACTCTGTTATCCAGCTCTGCGTTGCTATGTGGGAGTGGCTTATGTTCTGCGTCACGGGGATTCCAGTTGCCACTGATCATGTGCCAATCTGGACCTACGATTTGTCTGACTACTTTCTCTACTTCTTCTCCATTTAAATAGTAACTTAACCTCATGCCATGTAAGTCTTCTAGGAATTTTCTAAAATGAACTTTCGGATGGGGAATTCCCTCTGTGGCTTTCCGGATGTCTTCCGGTGTCCACAGTCTATACACTAGAAGAGTTGGGTCCTGTTCTGCCTGTCCTGCCTGTGGATTTGGTACTTCTATGAGTGGACATATCTCTTCTTCACTCATAGCTCGTGAATTTTTATTTATTTCATACAATTCAATATCCCCTCTTAAAGTTGCGTGTTCGAGACCTAGTCTCGACAGGATCTCTGACAAACGGTTTTGATTTCACAGGGACAGTTGGATATAGCGGAGGTGGATCAGTTTGTCCACTCACTTCATATACTGGTAAGGGAAGCGGAGGGGGTGGAGGGGCTGATGCCATTACTAGGTTATTGTCTTCTTTGTCTAAAAACATTGCTTTTGAATTTTTAATCTTTTGTTCCCTGTGGTTTGCTTTCTCAAGCCACCTGTGTGCCTGAGGAACTCCCAATTGGCGTTGCTTTTTTACCTGACCTTTTGCGTCTGTTTTAAGTTGTTTGACAAGTTTGATAAGCGAAGGTTTGTCTAATTTGCCATCAAATTTGTATTTATTAACCCATTTTGTATAGTACCTAATGTTATCGGCACGTTGTAATTGCATATATTTCGCATCTTCTGTTAATAGTGGATCTCGGGATCTTTTTGTGCACTTATTTCCCATATTGTCTTAACTTAGTTAGAAATTGTTACGTAATCCTTCTTATCACGTGGTACCACGATTTTCTTTTTTCACAGTTTATCTAGAATAACTGCCTACCTATCCTGTTTCCCTGATCTATGACAAGACAGCAATCTTTTTTTGTCCCTGATTTATATAAAATCTCCCTGACAAAAACAAATACTGTAACAAGTCCCTGATCTGAAACAGAAAAAAGGTAAATTCCTCCTTACCTGAGCCTCCGTGATTGATCATCTCACTGATGGAACCATTGACTCGTCCTCCAATCGCAGATCAGAAACAGTGGATGGCCTCTTTTGAACGACAATTCAGTCGGAGGTCTTTCAGAGCAAAAGAACCGATGTGGCCTCTTCCCTGTACGGTTTCATGCCACCGGGCCCATCTGACCTGAGCTAGAGCGAGAGTTTCTGGTCCAAAGGACCAATCTGTCAAAGGAAAAATAAACTTCAAAAAGATCAATACATGGCAGGTTCAGGTTAAGGCACTTTAATCTTGCAGCAAGGAGACAAAAACATGTTAATACAGAGTTTGACTAACTAAAATCAGGAAGTAAGGTCATCTTTATACATTTTCTAACAAGACATTGCCTACCACGCTGACATAATAGATCACAATTTTTAACATCATTACTTCATAGCAGCTGTTTGTCCATGATTTTCTGCTTGCACTATCAATTTTATGAAAAACTTCCTAAGAAAAACAACGTGGCCTTGGTGACCACCGGTTAGATACAGCTTCCCACTATGTTATGTTACCATTCAAGGTACTATAGCTAATTCAAGCACAAAGCAAGTACAGAATCTTCAAGCAGTCTTTTGTTTCATGTATCTCTTCTTTTCCGCAGCTGTGCATGTTCTCATAACACAAACAGAGCTGATTGTTCATATTCAATCATATTATAGAAAACAGTATTGTTCTATTCATACACTATTCATTCATTTTCCTGACCTAGCAGATAATCACCTGCTTCTCAGTACATTTCCAAAACGCATAAACATGAATTTTGCTGTGCTAGCAAATACTAGGTCAGGGTGCATTTTGCAGTTTCAGAAAGCATACTGTGGTTTGAAAAATCATCTTATAATTTCATACAGAATTAAGCTGTACATAAAATAGAATGAAATGTGTTAACTCTTTTAGCTTCTAATACGCACTAAACATATATTAATACATATTCTTCTAACAGCTACATAGGATTGGGGGGGCACACCTGACTGTTACTACATGTCTACATCAGATTGGGGGGGCATACCAGACTGTTACTACAGTTCTACATAGGATTGGGGTGGGCACACCTGATTGTTACTACATTTCTACATAGGATTGGGATGGGCACACCTGACGCTTGTACACATTTGCTATGACTGTACTGGTATGTCAGGTACTCCATTTCATTTTGTATTCTGACCCATCATGCTGACTAGAGGCATATCAGTATACTATAGGTCTTAGGTTTGATTGACCTACATATGAGTTTCTGACTTCTTACCCTTCAGAACTAACATCCCCTGCCTGACCTGATCTAGTCTGTCTGTGTAGGCTGGGGGGGGGGGAGTTATCCATAGCCATCATTCAGAGGCCTTAGCACAGCCTTTGTTTGTGTTTGTCTACACCTGTCCTGCTAGCTGAGACTGTTGTTGGGTATGTGAGCATCCCTGACTGGCATGTGTGTGTCATATGGACACACATGTGGCCCAGCACATTTCCTGCAGTGGGTTTTGTCACCGTGTGTAGTACTGGCTACTATGGTGACACCAGTATTTGTTACAGATCTCATGCTGCCACTATAGGTGTCTACTTTCTGCTGGCATCCCATTCAGCCACCGGATTCCCTTGCATGCTCACATCCATACCATAGATACAAGTAACAACACATACTATTCCATTCGGCAATTGGTAAGAACAGTGACTTACCTTGGGGCTGTGCCAGTATTGAGGATGGTGCTGGAGGGCTGCCTATGTCGGATGCACATAGTATACTCCCTATACATGGTTGAGCACAGGTAGTGTTATGTTTGGCATCCCTTTTACTGTATGTGTGAGTCATAGAGAGGTGTCGTTCCCTGGGTCCCTACTGTGTCAGTGTATGTGCTATGCTTTGCCCCTTTGCCAAGGTCAGGGCATACTGGGCATGCCTCCTTCTGCCTACTGGGGCAGGCTCAGGTTGTTCCTCCTCCGAGTCACTCTGTGCCTGTGCAGGCCTTGACAATGGTGGGGGGCTGTGTAGCCCTGCCCCATGCTGTTCCTGCTGCAGCTGTTTCCACAGGATCATATTTTGTAGCATGGCACATATGATGCCAATTTGATTACATGTAGCTAGTGAGTACTGCAAGGCTCCACTGGATGTGTCCATGTACCGAAACCGTGACTTGAGCATCCCAAACACATGCTCTATTATAATTCTGGTCTGTGCATGTGCCTCATGTTGGGAGGTTGGCATAATGGTTAAAGTGTTTACCTTATAAACACAAGGTGCAGGGTTTTCTTTCTGACATGGGGTAATTGGCTAGGCTTATAATAGCCCACATGGGCAGTTAGCCTAGTACTAATCTATGAATCTATGAACCTATGAACCTATTATGGAGTTCTTGTTCTGGTGTGTGTGCATTTCTGATATGTGTCATCAGCCACAGCTCCAGTGCGTAACCAGCATCCCCCACAAGGTAACTGTAAGGGTTATCCCCATTGGCAAATCTGTGGTACAGCTGCATCAGATGCCAGATGTGGGAACTGTGATAGCTTCCAGGACAGCCAGCACACACATTCATTATAATGCCCTGGGCATCGCACACGGTCTGGCAGTTGATGGAGGGGAAGCCCTTATGGTTGATGTAGACCCTACCCCGCTCACCAGGTGGTGCTTTGATGCATATGTGCATGCAGTCTATAGCACCCACTACCTCAGAGTATTCTGCTATTTGGTGGAAGAGATGCATATTTCTGGCAAACACCTCACAGGTGTTGGGGAAATATAAGTGCTCACTGGCATGTGTTGACAAGGCATCCAGGAACTGGTGGAGTACCCTGGATTCTGATGCCTGTGAGATCCCCATGATATCTCCACTTGGCCTTTGGAAGGTACCTGTGGCTGGTATACTTAGGCCTGCACATACCTTAGTATCCACTGGGATGGGTTCCCCTTTGTTAGTTCTGTGTGTCAGGCATGGCCGGCACAGCTCAGCAATTTGCTGTAGAAGGTCCCTGTCCACCCTATAGCGCTCCACTATCTCCAGCTCATGTAGCCCCTGGTAGGTTACCCTGGGTCTGTACACTCTTCTCCGTCTCCTCACTGTGGGTTGGTCAACAGCATTCTCATCCTCACCACCCTCCGTCTCTTCCACATGTTGATGTATGATAGCTGTTGGAGCCCCTATCATTTTGCTGTCTTTGTTTGTTAAAAAAAACTTCCCTGCTTGTATACACCGGTGGTGTAGAGTATGTGGAAAAAACCAGAGTGAAAGGTGTTTGCATAGTTTATAGTAATGTTCTGGGCTGAGCTGCTGCCTGTGTAATTGGCTGATTCTTATTCATTTCACCTGCCAGCTATGCTAGTTCTCTTTGTTACCTTCCTACTGCTGTTTTCCCTTCCCATTGCCTTCCTGTTTAAGCCTGGGGGTGCCCCGCACAAACACAGTTCTCAAATGTGCACAGAGCTGCTATTTCCTAGTTTACTTTTTTTTCTCCTTTAAAACCCGGTGCGCAGCGCGCACACCCACTTAGGCAATGTAAAGAGTGCAAGGCAGTCTCAGACACACTCCCTGCTAAGCTAAGGGCAAACCCAAGCCACAGGGCTCCAATCCGCTTACAGTATGCCTGACACACACTCCTATGATGTCAGCTAACACTTAAGCTTGAACCAAGCTATTCCTGTACTTACACTGCTGGGTGCTGAATAGCACTGAGGGGAAATCTGGGATTCAGTATCATTCCCCTCATTTGCATAGGCTTGCCTGCTAATGCATAGTTACAGGTCCCACACTGAGCCTCCCCCTTAGCAACCACTATTCACTGGCCATGTTGCCTTCTGCCTGCCATTGAGTATAATGGCAAAATAGTAATTTTGGTTAGAATGCTTATTTCAGGTTATTTTTTATATTTTCGGCCCGATCCCATTTTAGCGGCACTGCCCTACGCTTAAACAGCTGGAATCAGCTAAAAAAATAAAAGTTATTTTTTTTTAATTGTTTTCCATGCCAATGGCCATATATTTGGCCATTGGCATGCTTTACACATTATATACACCCATTATTTGGAGCTATCATGGTTCCGTTTTGTAGTTTGCAGAAATGTACTCGATTACTAACCGAGTACATTTCTACAGATTGCACTAGTCCTGCACAGCTGGCTGCCAACTTCCTGGATCGCAAATTCACCTCATTTGCATGGTTTTCACCTGCAACTAGGGTCATTTGCATACAGGAGCTGCGTCCATACAGGAATAATGCAGGAGCACTCATGCACGTCCCTGCAGCTTATTCCTGGATCGCACAGCGGACATATTGCCTCCTGGAGCACCTGCTCTGTTCCTGCACAACGTGCAGGGCTTGCTGCATCCGGGGGATGATCTGTAAAGTGAATTTTCTATAATTTGATAATGATAGTTTCAAAAAAAAAATTAAAAATAATAGTGAAATAACCACTGAAGGATGAACAGTAGACCATCTATGTATGTGACATATAATATTGCATTGCCAGAGAACAAGTATGTCTTATAAATAAAAGAAACTTCAAAGATGGACATCAAAATACTACCCTATATGAGGAAGCAAAACCTAGCCTCATGGTAGTTCAGCTCTTCTTATACTATTTCTCATTAAACTTAAAATATTGTATATTAAACAGAAATGTCATAAAGATTATAGAAAATATGAGTGGGGAACATCACCTAGTATTTTAGAATTTTTCTATAGCATAAATGCATGGGGACTCAAAGAATATAAACTGCACATATCCATCCATTTTTCTCCAGTAGTCCTCTTTATAAAAATGGTGACCTTGGACAATACTTTGCAAATATCTTTAACATAAGGATTCTTATTTATACATTTCTTAAGAATGGAGAGGAAGAAGAGGCCCACTCTATATAGATATGAGACCTTGCCAGATATTATCTGCCTGCTGTTTAGGCAGACCCAATCTTTATATATTTTGGCCAAAGCGTAAAGATAGTATTGTAAGGAAATGGAATATATATGAAATTCAACATCCTCTTGATACAAAAATCCTCATTCTTTACCTCTCATCAGAAGGCCAACAATTCCATATTATATCCTGGAACTAGATTATAAGCTAAAGGTTGCCACTCTGTGGTGTTGTTTAAGATAGTAAAGTACTTTTTATTGTAATGTATTCTATTCATAACCATCACATTAACACTGTTATCAAAATTTTATATTACCCAAACTATATTTCATAGCACAGAGTTTTCTAAGAGTAAAACATTCCAGTCTTGACAAAATAAAGTTCTAGGGTTCAAGCAAAATTTTAAAGATGTCTTCCTAATGCCAGCAAAGCAAAATGTTTCGAAAATGTTACCAGTTTCATCTTTGTGCTGTGGTAAAGCAAACTAAATTGTTTCATGTGAGACAGCATTAGTTTATGATGCCCTTCATTTATAGAAACTACTATATTCTCTGAAACAAATGAAATATCAGATTCAGAGCAAACTAATAACAAAAACGGCAACCTCCTCCAAAAACCAATACCATGCAATGGGAAGTACACCAAAGGAGAAGCGGTCCAATTATCCAAAGCTTTTATTCACGGAAAAGTAAAATAATTCAGAGCAAACATCAGTTCTGATAAAAAATTTAAAAAAAATCTGCAGAAATGTCACAGATTTAAATATCTGAAAAACAATCAATAGCAAAATTAATTTTAAGTTTAGCAGTCTGATGTGTTTTACATTTGATTTATTTTATCTTCATCTTACCACCCCCATTCCCATCAATGAAGGTGCAGCTGGCACTTGAAATTTAAAAGCATGAACATTAATCAGCTTTATGTCTTTCAGAAACATTTTGTACTACCAAAACGATCACAATTCTATTCTGAAAATTCTGAACATATTTTCATCTTCTAATCTTTATTCGGGACGTTTAGCTGATGTACTGTTTTGGAGCTGAGCAATAAGAAAATAATATTACATAAATGACATTTTTCATAGTACAATTAAAATATTGATTAAATCTCAAAAAATGTATTGTTAGTATGGACATTGTTCTTGTATGCATATTGGTAGACTGAGCGTATCATGTATGGCAAGGCACCCTTTCTAGCTGGCAACTGTATATGTAAAGGAATTTTATAAGGAAAAAAAAAATCTGTAGTTAGAGGCTTCCTGTGAAAGGAATGATGTCTAGGCAACATTGATCATAGATGTTAATCTGTGGTAATATATACCAGTAACACAGAGTAATTAGTCTCACTTTACCTGAAAAACTGAAAAAGGCTATGACAAAAAAAGCATATTCTAGCATTTTCCTTATGATATATTTCCTATCCTCAAGGGTTAATTGTGTAAACTACTTAGTAATGGTAGTTCTAGAGCTATGAATTGATGTGTGTGAATCTTCTTTACTGGACTACTTGCCAATGTTGGAATTGAATTAGTGATTGTCTAATGTACTGAGAAAGTTATACCCTCCTGAGTCTTTCAAAAACTTGAAATGTTATTTATGTGTCAGCATACCAATAAAGTCTGTTTCGCCTTAGAGACTGCACTGTCTGTATCACTACTGGAGGCATTACCATCTGTGCATTTTAACTCGGCGGTTACCATAGCAGGAAGACAGAAAAGTATGAAGCTGTTCTATTTCATTATCTATCTTTTTATATCTTTATTGATATGTGCCTGTTCACTTGTAAGCCATGTAGGTCTATTTGGTAGAAATTTCATTTGTAGGAGTAACCTGGGAGCCCATCTGGTTTAATGGCTTACTTACAGTCATATAGCATGCCAGCGGAGGCCAAGAGAATCCAACATAGAAATGTAAAATGAAGGCCATTAGTGGTTCATTGCCTTAGTCCTCTAAGCTGCACCAGTAGTCAATTTCTTAGTGTTAAAAAAGGTAGAGCCAATTTATTAATAGATTTGTTTTAGCACCCTTAAAACTTCTCTGAGGATAGGTTCATAGGTTCATAGGTTCATACTAGGCTATCTGCCCTGAGGCAATTATAAGCCTAGCCCGATTCTGTATGGCTTACGCCACCCCTTGATTTGAGTATACTGTTCCCTTTTTAAGGTTTAGTTTACTGTGCCTCTGTCTAATAGTGACACGGGAGTAATCCCTGGGACAAACCTACGATCCCCCATCCACCTATCGAGATTCTTCTTGAAGAGATTCAGTGAGGTGCTCTGCCTCACATGAACTCGAATTCTATTCCAGAGCGAAGGGAGCCTCTGGGTTATGAACCTGTCCCTCCAGCAAGTTCTATTTATTTCTGTGCTGAGGTTCAAGTCCCTCGAGCGTGTGGCCCTAAGGGATTTAGATTTACTGAGGTGGAGCATATCCATTAATTCTGGATTTGACATAGCTTTGTATGTCAGGCATGGATCGCCTCGAAGTAGGCGGTATGCAACTGAGTAGAGCTGGAGTTTTTTTAACCGAGCAGCATATGGCATCTGTTTTAGACCCTTGATCCTCTTGGTGAGATACTTTTGGGGTCTTTCTAATTGCTGCAGGTGTCGGGTAAGGTACATCCCAAAAGGGGCATTGTATTCTATGATGGGCCTGATGAGGGATGAATAAAGGGGCAAAATTACCTCTCTTGATCTAGATGTGAAACCCTTCATGATGAGGTGGGCTATTTAGAAGGTCTTTCTAACCACTTTGGCAATGTGGTTTTCAAAGGAGAGATTGCTATCAACTTGGGTCCCCAGGTCCCTAATAACTTTCTCTGTACTTAATGGGTTTCCGCCTATGTGGTAATTTGTGGGCACATTGTTTTTGCCAAAGGGTATGACTATACATTTTTTGGCATTTAGCTTTAAACCATGGCGCTGGCACCAGTTATCTGTCTCTGTGAGACCTTTTTGAAGGATGTTTGTGTCAGCTGGAGAGTTGATTATGGCGCCCAGTTTGCAGTCGCCTGCAAACTTGGTGAGCCATAGTCCTCCCACGTTTGCCTGTACCTCGGAAAAGTATATACCAAACAAGAGTGGTCCCAGGACAGAACCCTGTGGGACACCACTTGTGACTGGTTTCGAGTCTGACATGGCTCCAGCAACTCTCGCTCTGTGGGTTCTGTCTTTGAGCCAGTTTGCGACCCATCTTGTGACATAGGGGTTTATATTTAAGCTGGATAGCTTATCTATGATGCCCGAGTGGGGTATTGTGTCAAATGCCTTTGCAAGGTCCAGATAGGCTGTGTGGACTACCTTCCCTTCATCTATGGCTTTGGTGACTGTTTCGAAGAAGTCAACCAGGTTCAAAAGGCAGGATCTGCCCTTAACAAAGCCGAACTGGGTAGAATCTAGTGTCTGTAGGTCCCCAATGTCTTTGTTTATGAGCTCCATGATGATCCTCTCCATAGCCTTGCAGACTAAGCTAGTCAGGCTTATGGGGCGATAGTTTCCAGGGTCAGTAGAGGCTCCACCTTTGTGGAGTGGGACCACTGTTGCTGTACACCATTCTGTGGGCACATATCCTGTAGTGAGGCTGAGATTGTATAGCTGTTTTATTTGAGGGATTAGTTCCTCTTGGAGTTCATGTAGGACGCAACCTGGGACGCCATCTGGTCCCATGGAAGCAGTGTTTTTTGCTTTGGAGAGGGCAGCCTTCACCTGAGCATCAGAGATGTTTGGGAGGCAGCCCTCTGCTGGGATAGATACTTGCTCTTTTGGGGGGAGGGGTGGAGAAGTTTGCACTGAACCTGTCTGCCAGGATATTGGCGATGTCTGTGGGTTCAGTGTATTTTTTGTCGTTTAGAATCAACTCAGAACAAGTCTGGGAGTTGCATCCCAGGTTTCTAACATAACTGAAAAAAGCCTTATGATTGTCTTTGGTGTCTTGTGCAATTTTTCCCTCGAAGCTGGCCTTGGAGGATTTTATGAGGGATCGTAATTTTTTGCTAGTACTGATCAGAGATGCCTTCCCTATTAGGGATTTTGCTCTATCATGTAGTAGCTTCCTCCTTCTGTTGTACAGTTTATTTATGGCAGGGGTCCACCAGACTGGACGCCTGCCTTTGGATGATTGGGTCTTGGTTTTGTTTGGGATAGCATGATCCATGCATTCCTGGAGATGTCCGTAGAATGCGTTTATATAGGATTCTGCAGTTTGGGCCGTAGTTTCCACTGGCCCTGGGGCCTTGAAGGATTCCACTTCAGTTTTGAGAAGTGAGAAGTTTGCTTTTGAGAAGTTTTTCACTGTGGTTTTCTGGGCTGGGGGTGGGGTCGGGATGTGGACATCCAGTGAAATTAATTTATGGTCTGATCTTACCAATGAGGGATATACTTCTGGTGTGGAGCATAGAGTCCCCATGTTAGTAATGATCAGGTCTAGTATGTTGTCCCCTCTTGTGGGAGTGGTGACTAGTTGTTCCATAGCATTTGAGTTTATAATTTCCAGGAACCTTTGGGCTAAGGTGCTGGGGCTTAAGTAGTGCTCCCAGTCAATGTTTGGGTAGTTGAAGTTGCCCAATATAATGGTGTTTGGAGAGATCTTCATGTTCTCCAATGTTTTCAGGAAAGCCGAGTGGGATTCCTGACTTTGAGAGGGTGGTCTGTAGGATGCTATAAACTGAAAAGCAGTCTTGCCCACTGTTAGTTGCACATGGATGGTCTCTGATACTTCGTGCAATGCCACTAACCTGGAGGTGTGGATATCCTTGATAAATATGGAAACTCCCCCTCCTTTTGTGGTTCGGTCCGGGTTTTGGGGCCGAAAAGCATGATATAAGGTATAGCCTGGTAGTGCTGGGGTGCTCTCTGGAGCCTTGAACCAGGTTTCTGTCACTGCACAGATATCGATGTTCTCCATACTGAGGAGAGCTTTGAGTGCGTGCATCTTGAGGTTAAGACTTCTGGCGTTTAGCAGCATTACCCTTAGTTTCTTGTTCCTTGTGCTGTCTATGGGGGTGGGTTTGACTTTTGAGCCTTGCCTAAAAAAGGCACTATGGGGGTGGCAATAGCCTTTGCCAATATCTGAAAGCCCAGTGGTGACAGGTGCAAGCCGTCCCTAGCGAAGCAACGTGGCTTGTCGAGCATGTCATCCCAGGCTGACAGACACTGGATCCCCTTTGAATGACACCAAAATTTTAGCCAATTGTTAAAATCGATCATTTTGCCTTTGTATTGTGGCATCATTCTAGGTGAGGGTAAGATGCTGCTCAAGGTCAGGGTCATACCAGCCTGGGCTACATGATCAGAGAGCTCCTCTATGTCTCTTTTCATGTAGTCCAGGGAGGTACTTCTCAGGTCATTCACACCAGCATGTACAATGACTGAGTCATATTTGTATTTGCTTTGGAGTGACCTGCATGCTTGCGTTATGTGGCGGATCCTAGCACCCGACAGGCAGGTCACCGTGACCTTCTCTTTATTCAGCCTGGTGAGCGGGACGTCAGTGTGTCTGACAATAGAGTCACCTATTACAAGAGTATCAGGTGTGTTATTCAGCCTTAAGGGCTGTGGCTGCTTGGCACACTGACTTTGTGGGCTATGTGTTGTGCGTGTTTTGTTTTGAGGTAGCGTTTGCTTGGATGTCTGCTTTGGAGGTCTCTGTTGCTTAGGTAGATTTTATTTAGAGCCTCCGAGTATGTTTTTGTGTATTTATGTGTTTGGTTCGCTGATGTGGTGGGACTATGTGATGCTGGAATTGTGTTGTGTGAGGTTACCTTCTCCTCCTGACTGGTTACACCAGTTTTGAGATGAGAGAGCTCAGCCTCCAGTTTGGCTAAATAGTTGCATCTCTCACATATATTTGAACCTGTTTGGAGGAGGAGAGGGTTGTCCGTGTACATGAGACAGTTGTAACATTGCCTCAAAATTCCCAGATTCACCAGCTGGACTGGAGAGGAAACCATTGACTGACCTTTGGACATGCTAGAGTAATATAGGGAAACTGAATTTAAGACGGACCAATAGGGGACAGGGTAATCGTAGAGAGTATAAGAGTAAGTAGTGCTTATGGTTTAATAGTGCTAACTTGTAGGATTACTTAATTGGACCAGTGAAGGGCCTTAGAATGAGAATATGGTGTTTAAATTGAGAGATAGAGCAGTTCTAAGGGAAAAAGTGAAGAGCAGACTTTGTGGAGCCAGGAATAGTTTAAACCCAATTAGGCTGAGCTGCCCGCTGTTGCGCTATGCACAAAACCGTGCAAAACTGCGCAAAAGAGGGTTTTAAGAGAGGAAGATGAAGGAGTTTTGGAATTGACCCAAAATGGCCAATAAAACTACAGTTTCAAGTCAGTAACCACTCCCACAGGGGCAGGCAGGCTGCTCAATGTTTTTCACTGCCACTGATCAACAGAGAGACTTCCCTTTAGCCCAAGCAAAAAATGGCCTCACAGAAACTTGCAAGCAGTTCAAGAACAGCAAGCCTGTAACTGAACTTTTTTAAATCTCAGAAAAGTGGGAAAAAAGCAAGATTTTTTTTTTCAGAAATAGCAGAGGTTCACAAGTATTAACAAGTTATAACAGTGCAGTAAATGACCCCACACAAGAGTACTAGGCCAAAGACAGATAAAATGCAAGTTTTGAGAAAAAAACGATTTTAAAAATAAGTGCAAACAGGAAATTTAGTAAATAGCTTTAGGTTGTGCTCTAAATACAGTTACTAATGCAGAAATCAAGAGAGACTGATGGGTCAGCTACATGAATAGTAAGATTTTGCCACCTCTGCATAATCCTGAATAAACTGTGTAGAGTAACTGCATATCTTCAGAAAGCTCCTTAGCTCCATAAGGTGTTTGGTGAGTTTATACACTGGATAGCATCTGTTTTGTTATTTTGAAGACATAGCCCATCTGGTCTAATTTCATAGTCTAGGTAGCTGACCTTGATCAGGAATCACTGCCCTTTTGAGAGGGACAATTTTGCTCCATTATTATTGAGCCGGTTTAACAAATAGGTCACTTGAGCAAAATGTTTCTCGACAGTGGTACCTTAGATTAATTAGCACAATGTCAAGGTAAATAAGATTCCATCTTCTCTCTGCATTAGGCATGGTTGTGTACAAGAAGATATTGAAATCTGAATGTGATGACTTCAGATGCCTAAAAGGACATCTATTCTAGATACACTATTTTCTACCAAAATTTAAGAGCCAGTTTGTAATGGTTTTGGAGATGGACCTTCAGGGTTGAAAATCCATTTTAGATATCTATTGCTGTGAAGTGTTTTGCACCTTTAACTCTAGTCAAGCTTTGGAACAGATATGTTATGGGCCAATGAAATGAGGGTGCCTGCTGATTTAACTTTCTGTAGGCTATCTTGAACCTCCACTTACCTGTGGGTTTGAGAACAGGACAAATAGGGGACATGTATACATAGTTTACCTGCCTTAAAATTCCCCTCTCCATCAGGGTGTCAGGCATTTCCTGGATATGTTTACAGGATGCCAGTGGGAACCTGTACTGACATACATATACTAAATGCTTACCAGAATCAGCCTGCAATGATTATGAAAATCTGTGAAAGGCAAGCTTTTACCAAGTTCCACTTTATTTTCTATCATGCTAGACACATTTCAAGATCAGTTGTATACACTTCCCTTACCCATTCTATCTCTTTCACTACGTGAGGCAGCACCATTAACTTCACGTGAGCATACTTCCTTTTTATCATGGGGCAGATTTCCCTGCAGTAGGATTAAACCATTAAGTAGTTATCTAATGTTTCTCTTTATTTCATTGTTTTTCATGAAACTTTCTGGTAACTCACCAATAATAAAAACAGCTAATTACAAATCATATAAAGATTCTCCTAGCTGAAAGTGAGCTTCTACAGACATGGGGTTTGCTGTTGGGTTATGCCCTCAGACATGGATTCATCTATAGCTGGTATCTAACAGGGCCTGAAGTGCAATTTTAACCCCATGTCTATTAAATATTTGCTAAGAGCTAACAATGCAGTTTGGCATGCATTTTTGACATTTCTAAATATTAGCCCTTAGAATTCTCTGATATTGGCTGGACTTACTGAAGCAGTTTAAGCCACATACCTGAGGCATGGTCTGTCCTGACTTCAGTCTTTGTGGTGTCACACTCCAGTGAAATGATCCTCCTTTGTCACAAAACGTCATTGATAACATCCACAGAAGCACCCAGACAAACCAGGATATCTAGACTTATGGACAGTGGTGAACTCAGGCCTCTAACCAGCTGTAGACTGTTCTGTGATGTCTTTTGCCCTACCTTGAGGATTAAATCACAAATTCCTATATTTCTTAAGTTTCCATCATGATTTTAATATCTATTAGCAATTCTTACCTTTTTACAACTCTCAGAGCAGACCTTTGTCTGTTTCACATTCTATATACCAGTTCACTCATAAGGTACTTCTCATAACCCAAGCACAAGACAGATTTGGCAGCTGCAAACTTTCTGCTTTAATTGATGCACACATTTCATTTCCATCTGACTACATTCTGCAAAGAAATGATTCTTGACCTAGTGAACGTTCCTTTGAATTTCCACATAGGGTGTGCAGCATATGGTCCTGCTAAGTCAGTGTTTAGATGATTTTGTGAGATAGCAGGGTTTATTTATTTGGCAAAGAATATGACACCTCTGGTATGTATCTGAGATTTTATTACATTCTGCCTTTGACACACAAATCACATGTACCCTATGTCTTCATGCAGTCAAGAACTCACACACCTGGCTTATGAGACCTTACAAAATTCACTATAATCACAGAATTAATAGCACAGTTCTGCTTATTGTAAGTCTTTAAACTCTTTACTAAAGAATAAGCTTATTTGCCTGTGACCCCAAGACCCCATAAAAACAGTCAATTATTGGCTGAAACCTTTTAAGTTGACTGACAATTAAGAAATCATCTCTCAGCTTGCTTCTGACATGCATTGGATGGTTGACTTACATTTTCCAAAAGTTTAACATTAGCCATAATTTCTCTAATGTTGATTGTTCCCCTCCTGTGGAGCCCATAGCCTATAGGCCATTAGGGAAGATTTTTAGTCTCTATTAAGCTTTCAGTGCTCTGCTCATCTTATTATTGAAGCCCAATTGAAATTAGACTTACTAGTCTATTAAGGCCTCATGCTTTAAGCTATTTTCCCCTTTTACTTCAAAGTAGTGCCTGCTGCACTTCTGTTAGGGATTATGTTGCCCAAGTAGAATTTGTTTTGCCCTATCCTTTGTATCAAGGCAATATCAGCACTAATGGCACTAGAAGATTTCAGAGCCTCTAGTTAAGGATCACCTTTAGAGACTGTGCTTACTGTTACCTTTACCGTGCCTGTTTCTTTCAAATAAGTAACTTTATCAGAATTCTTTACATTGGCAGCCTGAAAGGAAGCACCAGAAACTAGTCACTTGTTATTGGAAGTACCTTTGCCAGTAGGAGTAGGCTTGCTGGTTGCCCCAGGTCCAGGAGCAGATTAAGTGTACCATGTGCCCTGAGTTGTTTTCAAACTATGTCCCCCACACACATTTTTATGACTATGCCAATACTCTTTGATTCATCTTTCTGATTGTTTTAAACAATATGCAGCAACATTTACTAGATTGTGTTTTAATTTTTTGTAGCATTGAACATTTCTGGTAAACAGTGAAACAAAATGTATGAACAAATGACAAAAGTACTCGTTTCAGATAATTTCAACCATAAAAGTTCACTCACACTGTTGTCATTATAATCCACCAATATCCACACTGACAGACACTTTATTGACTGTGTACAGATCACATGCCTGATTGTGATAAAAATGGTCACAGTAAAGTATTCCAATTTGCTTTACATAAATTCTCAGTTGTCCCACAAAAACAGACTGATGACTTTTCAACTTTATCAACTCAGTAGGGTCAGTCATTTTTATCCACAGACATCCCTGAACCCAGCGATTATAGCTACATTGCTGATTACATCCTTTTTAGATGTCTGTGTGAAAAAAAGAATAACAATAATAGTGATCAAAGTCACATATTTCAAATTTGTTTCACACCAACACACACTAGCCAAATTATTCCAACTTAATTCACACTTGCACACGCGCGCGTACACACACACACACACACACACACACACACACACACACACACACACACTCACAATAGGCCTACAGAACCAGATTAAAGACTGTTTAAAAATGACCAGATGATAAGATCATAAGGTACTTTCATCCAGAGATAGCCACCCCCACCCCTGCCAGCAGTTATAGTCACTTTTCAGTTAAATGTAGAAATCCTTTACAGTCCAGTCTTGTAGAGAATACTGTATCATAGTAACTTTCAGTAGTGACTACATAACAGTCGCTGAAGATCAGACGGTTCTGATCAGCACTCGAAATAATGCACACAGTATGACCTGACAAATGTCAGCCCCTTTACTCTTTCTGGAGGTTGTAAAGAATGTACTACAAAAATATGTTACTAAAATGCAACATGTTTAGACTATATTACGCAATCCAATGCTATTAAGGAATGAATTCATTCTTCATTGTATGGAGTAAAGCAAAACAATTAAAGAAAAAATAAATGTTGCAGCAGTTTTTGTTCAAGAACTCAATAATCACACAATAAAATAGAAGAATTGCTGCATGCCACATACTGTTTTTTGCGGGGGGGGGGGTACCATGCTTGTAGGGCACCTACATCTCATTTTGACCTCCTTATGTCTTCTTTGTCATCAAGAATAGATATACTCTCTGACATCACTCAGTACAGGTCTGACCTACTTTAATGACTTTTAATGCTGTATTGTTGCAGCATACAGTGTCAGAGTCAGTAACAGCCAGATCATGGACAAATGTGCCCCTATTCAGGGTAATGAATTAGGCCCCCACAAGTGGTATGAATATTCCATTACCTGACTGTGCCTCCCCAATTACCATAAACACAGTTCAGACTTGTCTGTTCACGTATTATCTTTTTCTTTACTTTTAATTTAAATCCAGATCTCTATAATAATTCTAAAAGTTTCAAATTTTACAGCAAAAGCATTGGCAGCCATTTTCTGAACAAAACAGAACACTTTCAGAATGAAAGTAGATTTAGCATGAGAAATGGTAAACCTCTCTTACCCTGAAATTCAATATTAGTGAAAACGCATGTGGCAGCCCATTAAACTAAAAGAGACATTCTAGGATTCATACTCAAATAGCTTATAGTAAAATACTAATTAGCAGCTAAGTGAAGGGTACAGCGATTCAGAAGACACGTTTATAATCTATTTACTTACAGCCTGGTCAGTCCACTGGACAGAAGTGTCCCTTTTCAAGAGCATCAAAGGAATACTGTCTGTTGAAATAACTTGGTCAGAGACACTTAGAAGACAAATAAACACTGAGGGAATCAAAACTTGTAACACATTAAGTTACACCTCAGAGCCTTACTCATCTGTACTTAGTGATAGACAAACCATTGTAGCCCAAACACAGAACATTTTAAACCAGTGTGTCTACAAAATGCAATTAATTTATAGTTAAATAATAAGCACGCTGTCAGCAAGAGAACAAGGATCACATCCAAATTAATCAACAAAACGCAGAAGAGATCTTGAGAAAAATAAACTAGTAACCAAAATACTCAAGGTAGTCCCACAGAAAGCACAGCAGGACAGAATTGTGTTCTATGAATAAAACACATGTTTGTCGGGGAAAACGTTTAGCACTCTTGTCCCTCTGCATGTTGTGGGACTACCTTGAGTTTTTTAGTTTTCATGTCCAAATTACATGGCTCATATGATGATGCTAAATCTAAAATCAAACTAGACAAACTGCAAAAACACAAAAACTAAATGTGAAGCTGCTGGAACTGACACAATTTAATAGCAAGATATAAGGGCTTTCATCGTTAATAATCCAAAAACGTCATCAGATGAAGCATGTTTAAAATCAGCGTTTTTTTTAAAGCCTAAAAAGTCACATGATCATTGCTTCTGATTAATGTTTTTCAAATTCTTAAAGTGCTAAACACCACAGGAAACACACATTAAAAGTTTTATAAAAAATATCTAAGATGTATTTAAATTCTTTGGCAACATATATTAAAAAATAAAATACATAAAAACATATAAAATTCATTTTCAGAGATAGCTAAATAAGTTATCTCATATGCATTTTAAGCTTAAAAAGACATGTGATGGATGACTATTTATTCGACCCCGGCCATTTTACAGCATTAAGAAATATTAGCCAGTAAAGCTCTCTTTTTTTCTAAAAGTAGAGACCATGTACTTCCTCTAGGATTTTGTATTACCCTTTCTAGCACTGTAAATTTAAATTAGTGCCCGGAATTCTCATTTATATGTTTAAAAAGAGCATTTGTGACTTTTTGTTTCTGCATCTCATCGAAATGTTCATACATTCGATCCTTCAGTTTCTTTTCTGTTTTTCCTGTATAGAATGCTGGGCACATTTAACACAGTGTTGCATAAACTATACCGGTAGTATTACAGTTGTATCTGTCTTTTGATTTAAAGTGATGGCTATTTACAACAAAAATGTCCCTGTTTCATGAACTTATAAAACTTGCAGTATCTACACTTACTCATATTAGTGTGCACAGTTATACTTTTAATTATTATATTTTCAAACAAATTCTTAAAATTGGTCCCTTTTCTAAAAACAGCTATTGGTTTATTCTCCACTTTATTTTTAACTAAACAATCATCATTCATAATTATCCAATTTTTATTGATGACCCAGGTAATCATATCACTATCCATATCAAAAGTGGTAATAAAAGATGTATTTCTTATATTTTCTATTTTCACTGTTTAATACTCTAGTCTGCTCCTCAGAAGAATTTACATTATTGTTAGAACTACCAAGAATGGGAATAAAATAATTATTATTCCTTTTTGTAATAAACTCTGCTATGAAGTTATTTACAAAGGTAACTGGGTATCCTCTTTTAGTGAACATCTTTCTCAGTACCTCACATTCTTCCAATAAATCCTCTTTTAAAGAGACCATACATGCTGCGTGTACAAACTGGTCTTTAACTATTGCCTTTTTCTGAGTCATAGGGGAGAACTTGTAAAATGCAAGAAAGCATTAGAATAAGTTGGCTTCCTGTAAATTTT
This sequence comes from Protopterus annectens, assembly GCF_019279795.1. Lineage (NCBI taxonomy): Eukaryota > Metazoa > Chordata > Ceratodontiformes > Protopteridae > Protopterus > Protopterus annectens. Next base: position 419,845,728 of record NC_056730.1, on the reverse strand, counting down.
AGAGATATATTTCCTATGCATCTCATCTTTAACTAGCAAAACATCTAAATAAGCAATGCTAGATCATCATGGATGAAATTCAAAAAAAGTCAGTAATATTATTAAGAAATTCCAGGAACAATGGTATAATTTCCTTTTTATCTCACCACACAATAAAAATGTCATCCAGGTACCTTATATATAATTCACATGATATAAAAAAATCATTATTAAATAGAAATTTATGTTCCCATTCAAGCATGACAATATTAGCAAAAAGAGATCCACAGGCAGCACCCATTGCAACACCTTTTGATGTACAAAATATTGATCTTCAAAAAATATAAAATTGTTCTTTAATACAATTTCCAACATCTCTTTGTATAGATTAATCCTATCTAGTGGCACCCTGTTTCTGAAAAGGAACCATGAACCATAACAGCCTAATATCATGTGGAATCATTGTACATAAATCTTTAACATCAACCATTAGGAAAACAAAGGCGTTATTATATACAAGACACTTATACTTATCTAAAAAAATCCCATGAGTCCTTACACACAGGGGACTCTTGTACATATGTTTTCAACTTTTCATCCAAAAACTTAGCAAAAGTAGATGTAATTTATCTCTGAGTGTCAACATTAGGACGCACTGGGGGGATTATTCAGATTTTTATGAATTTTAGGCAGACCGAAAGTAGTTGGTACCTTAGTGCTAAAAACATTTAAATACTTAAACCCATCCATGCTGATACATGATTCAATTAACATATAATTCACCTGCATTTTTATTTTAGAATAGGCAATATTTAATTAATTCCTAGAGATTTGCTTATATGTAGCTTTGAATAGCAAGTTATAAATTCTCTCAACATAGTCCGACTGATCCATCACAACCAACCCACTCCCTTTATCAGGTCTCATGAGTCTGATATTATATGTTTTAAAGTACGTCAACCATAGTCTTTTCTTTTTTTGGTGATATTATAATCAAATAAACATTTCTCATTATTTAAAATATGTCTTATGTCCAGTTCACAACATTTTTCAAAACATTGTAGTACAGGACGGAGTGGGGTTTACAGATACTAACTACCCATATGTTTGATGCTAAAGAAGGTGTATAATTACACAAAAGATTAAGATCTTATTTCCTGACAAAAAGTTTAGTGTCCATCACAATTTCAGTAATATTAGCCCTTTTAGTTGGCACAAAAGATAAAGCCTTTGAGAAGAAGTCAGCATATTGTGAGTCAAGCTGGTACACAATTGGTCAACAAAAATTTGTTCTGCAGTCTCGTTCAGTTGTTGGGATGCCAAGTTGTACTCCTCAAATCACTCTTCTGCCAGTCTATTCATTGAGGGTGGGAGGTGGGGCCACATTTGGCTCCAACCATTGCTTCCGTTGATTCCTTTGATTCATTTGTTTTTCTTTGATATGTTCTGAGCGGCGCAGTGGCAGAAAATCCAAAAGGGCATTATTAAAACTTTCTATATTAGTGCCTTGCTCAGAATTATATCCATTTAAGGTAGTATGAGGGTGACTATCAGTTTGTTTACATCTATTAAACCTCCTCCATGTTTGTGATTCGGGTGCATTAGGATACGCTTTGTTGTTAAGGCAGTCATTCTTATCCCTCTCTAATTTCAAGATCTTCCTGTTCTTAATATTGTGAATTTGCTCAATGTTAGAAAAAATGCAGAGGTGCTCAGCTTTATATTGCTCATATAATAAATCATTAATAATGATGTTATCTAAAGCATTTATTTCTGCTATAGGTTTGTCAATAAGTTTCAAGTTATGTTTGACAAGCACTTCCATATAGTCACATCCATGCTTGTCAATAAGAGTTAAAAGATCACAGTGAAGAGCTGAATTTTCTATCATGCCTATGGGGTAACTCCACATCCTTAAGCCTTTAAGCACTCTGTTTGTCTTAATGGACTCAGCAAGATAAGCATTTTCTAGCTGAAGCTTTTTTACTTTTAAAAATTTATAGTGGTAGTCACTCAGACTTGCGCTCAAAGTCAGTCCATTTGGTTGTTGTCCAGTAATCAGCTCTAATCTGCATTGCATCCATTCATTCAAAGTTGGTACTTTGTAGCTATTAGATAAGTTATCTCCACTGTGCAAATCCAGCTGAGCAGAAGCTTGATTAAACATTGTGACAGTAGGTATCTCAGTTCTTGATGCTCATTGGCCCAAAGTTATTACATTGTTACTAGCCTCATATGATGATGCCATTGTTTACTACAATTGATTTCCTTCCTTTACACCATAACTAGATTCATAGGTGTAACTAGGCTAACAACAACTAGGGCACTTATAAGGCTAGCATGCAAACCAAATGTGACCCACAAATCAAATAGGGGGTGATTTGCTGACTGCATCTGTTCAGCAGAGACATAGGAGCCAGACCAGAGGTGAATTTTCAATTGCCCATCCATTGGTTCATGTTGCACTTAAATGGGGATAGGGAGGACCTCTGCTTCAAATGGATGGGCAGCATGTTCCAGAGAATGAGAAACATATCTGTCTCTCCAACATGTTCTATTTATGTTGCAAGTAAAATTTAGGTCTTTAACTCTAGTAGTTCTGATGTTGTTTGTTTTGTGGATGTTTAAAAGGTTCATTAACACAGGGTCCAGGGATGCCTTCTATGCCAGGCAAAGATCACCTCTCAGAAGTCTGTGTGATACCAAGCTAAGAGGGCTTTGATGTGATCAGCACAGACCATTGTGCTTACTCCCTGTATTCTTTTTGCATGGAATCTTTGTGGACATCCCATTGCTGCATGTGTCTGGTCAGGTACATACTGAAGGGGCATTATACTTTATTATGGGTCTGATGAGGGCTGAGTACAGTGGTATGATGACATCTCTGGATCTATATGCCATGTCCTTGCTTATAAGTTGAGCAAAATAGAAGGATTTTATTACTACCTTGGACATATGTTGGTTGAAGGCTAGGTTACTACCTAGATGAGTCCCAAGATCCCTGACTAGTGAATCAACTTTTAAGGGCGTTTTACTGATGATGTAGTTACCAGGGATGGTAGACTTCCTGAAAGGTACCATAATGCATTTGTTGGTATTGAGTTTTAAGCCATGGCTTTGGCACCGAGCATTTGTCTGTATTAGACCTACCTGAGGGGTGTTCTAATCTTAGGAGGATTCAATGACTGTTCCCAGTTTGCAAACATCTGCAATCTTGGCTAGCCAAAGGCCTTTGACATTGGTTTTGACATCCGAGATAGATGGGAACAGACTCCCTATTCAGGTGAAACAGAGTTCCTCCCTTACCCACTTCAAGTGCAACTTGAACAATTGGATGGGAAACCGTAAATTCATCCCTGGTTTGGCACCTATGTCTGTAATGGACACAGGCAACCTGTAAATGGGTCATCTCCCAGGCCCCTGCTTACACTTATCAAGGGTATCAGAACTTATCAGAGATTTGGGATGCATGGCAAGGCTGAAAAAGGCCCTTGTGGTCATTAGCTTGGTAAACACTTATGAACCTATGAACCTATGAGATGTAGATGCCAAAGTGGAGTGGGCCCAGCACAGAGCCCTGGGGGACTTCACTGGTCACTGGCCTTTTTGTGGAGATTGGCTCACTGATTCTAACCTCCTTGAGCCTATCAGTGAGCCAGCTGGCTATCCAGAATGCTATAAAGGTGTTCATACCTAGTTCCATATGTTTGCTGACAATGCCCAAGGGGGTATTGTATCAAATGCTTAAGCCAGATCTTGATAGCCAATATGCACCAGTTTCTCCTCATCTTTCACCTTAGTGACCTTTACAAAAAAGTCCACCAGAATAAGTAAGCATGGTCTTCCTTTGACAAAGCAAGTCTGGGATGGATCTGGTGTCTGGAGGTCTCCTATGTCCTTGTTGATAATTTCCATGAGATCTGAATAAAGCATTAAAGAGACCGTATCATTAATGCACACAGTCAAAGAAGTTGCAGCTGTAATCCCGAATGCTACTTCATTTTCTTTCTTGGATGTAAACAGTTCATTTTGGCAATTGATGCTTGATTGCAGCTTCTCATTTCAACTACTTTTGGTACTCCATCTGGCAGATACAGATTCCTAAAGATGCCATTTTGAATAAATTCTTCAAGTGAAGTCTTTCAGCATGCAATGGAGCACATTTTTTCAGGTTATCCTTGTGCCATAATAGTAGATGATTTAATTGTTTGTATATATTTTTTAAAAAGTTTTGTTAATAAAATTGGTCGTGAGTGAACGTATCCACAGCGATGTCTAGTTTGGTTTTATTGGTGGACATTGACACTGCTGGGCTCATTTTCTTGTTTTATTGAGTGGAATTTTTGAGCCCTTGGGAGGTATGGATTCACTCGACAATTTTCCTCCGATTTTTTTCCCCTAGCCGGAGAGAGGAACTGCACCAAGTTCAGTCGGAACTTGCGACTGTTAAGGGAGAGCTCACTCGTCTCATAGAGCTCCTAACACAATCTGGTGAACAGATTAAAGGAACTAACAGTAAAAGGAAGTGTCATTCATCCCCTATTGATGACGACATGCCTAGTGAGACACGAGGTGAAAGGCCAGAAGGAGAGGAAGGGTATAAGGAGGCGAATGCCAAACAAAGCGGAAACATAAATGGATGTAGGAGCCTTTTATTGGAAAAGGGCTCAGAGAACAACAATAATATTGGTTCTGAGATTTTGAAAACTGGGCGAGACCAAAAGACACGCTCAGACAGGGCGGATATAACAAACAACAGAGTAATGTAAGTAGGAGCAGTACGAGAGAGGAGCAAAATGGATGCTTTATGGTAGAATGCATAAGGACATCACAGAGACAAGTGAGTAATACTCAAAATCTTGTGGTGCAAGATAAAGACAAAAAGACAATAGAGGTTTTGATTACCTTTTATCTAAGCAATATGTGTTTGCTGAAAAAGACTTTGTAGAGCAAATGCATAAAGATGTGCAAAGTAATAATGAGTCTATTGATGGAACTTTGAAAGACATGATTTATAAATTTGAATCAAAAATGTTTGAAATTAAGAAAATACAGTTGGAAAATGGTTATTTATCAGAATGCATGATAAAAAGAATTGTACCCAGGGGATTAAGGGTGTATACATTCCCATTTGGGTTAGACTATGATGACAATGTAGTAGCTGATTTTGTTGAAATGTTTATTAGGCATAGTATGGAATTAATGGAAAAAATTATAAAAAATAATGATAAGAAATTAAGTGTGCTCATAGAACAAGCAGAGGTTTTAGATAGAAAAATTAGAAATTATCCTTTATTTACGGAAAATAAAAACCTATATAATAGGAAAATGGAGAATATTGAGTTCAAGTATAATAGAATATTTAACACAAAATGTAAAAAAAATGCAAAGAGATTTGAATGAATATAAAAATAATAGGGCATATCTGTTTAGAACTGACAAAAAAGGTAAGGAGAATAGAGAAAGGGACAGTGGAAAGAGATATGATTACAAAGGACAGTACACATATGGGACAAGGAGTAAACCCAACTTTAGTGAATATAATTATAGAGACTTTAATGAGCCCTAACATTTTCAATATCGACAAGAATGGGATGTGAGACTGGAAGAAGACAGAGGTCAGGTAGAAAATGGATGGAACAAAAAGAACAGGAACAGGAACAAAAAGCAGAGGTGGTAGACATTATAGTGCAGGATGGAATAAAATTTACTATGAATGGATACCATATATATAATTATGCAGGTTTAGAATTGACAAAGGAACATTTTCATTTATGTATGAAAGGTTTGAAATTTGTACTCACTAAAAGGTTTGATTATATGGAAACAATAATAGCACTTAAAATGTATATGAGAAAACTTAATCTGGCATATTTGTTTCAGGAACAGACACAAAATGAAAGGAGAGAAAGGAATATAGAACCCAGGAAAAAAAGTATTTTTAACCCACCCCTAGAACCAACACTTAATATTTTGGAAAAAGCCATCATAGAGGATATTTATAAGTTGAAAAGTAAAGAACAATATGGGTCAATAATCTAAGTAAAAAAGAAAATGAAGTTTTAAAAACTCTTAGGGGAGATGACACAATTAGAGTGATGCGACCAGATAAGGGAGGGGGATGGTTTTTTATAATTCTATGGAATATTCTCAGAAAATCTTTGAAATTCTAAATGATTCAGACACATACCAACCATCCTCACTGAATGAAATTAATATTAGTCACAGAAGAATTTACTTTTATTTAGAAGATTATCTTCTGGAACAAAGAATTTCTGGAGATCTATATAATTATTTAAAAGTTGCAAAACGAATAGTAGCAACTATATTTGGTATTCCCAAAATGCATAAAGGCCTGGATAATTTATCATTCAGACTGATAGTGGATGGTCGTGGATCAAAAACGTACCCTTTTGGTGTGCTTATAGACAGATGGTGGGCATATACTTAAAGATTCCTGGGATTTTTTAGGTAGAATACGAAATGATTTGTGGGATCAGGAATTAATCTTTATAACTATAGATGTGGTAGATCTTTTTACATCCATTCCAAAAGAGGAAGGATTGGAAATATTCTCAGACAGCTTACATAATAACACCTTGGTAGATAATGTTAAAAAGGAGTTAATTATGGAATTCAAGGACATAGTTTTAGAGCATAACTATATTATTTTTGAAGGAGAATATTATAGGCAATACAAAGGGGTTGCTATGGGGGCGTCATGTGCCCCCATATTTGCAAACCTTGTATTGCTGGAATGGGAACAAAACCATGTCTTTCAAAGTAGATTCTACCAGTATATGAATTTATATGTGAGATTCCTGGACGACATTTGTATTTTATGGAAAGGACCAGAGAATTTAATAAAGGAATTGATTCAACATTTAAATGAGAGTACAAGATTTCTAAAATTTACATATACTTATGATAAGAATGGAATAAATTATTTAGATACATATATAGAGAAATATGAAAAGGGTTTTAAAAGTAAGGTATACAGGAAACCATCCTTTAGTAATTCTTATTTACAATACACAAGTAACCACCCTTTTAAACAAAAGAATAGTATAGTAAAAGGGCAACTAATAAGAATAGCTAGAATGACCTCAAACATTGAAGATATTGATAAAGAACTGAAGGGGGTCGTTACTCTATTTCAAAAGAGAGGTTACCCCAGAAAAATATTGGATGACTACGTTAATTACGTAATAAGTGAATGGGGAAAAATATAAGCCATTATTAGGGAGATTAAAGAGCACTAAAGAGGGTAAAAGCATAACAGACGGAGAGAAAAATATGTTTGAGAAAGCTATGGTAGTTCCGTATGGAAAAAATACATATGAGGTAAAGAAAATAGTAAAAAAGAAGTGGGTTATATTGAGGAATAACCAAAGGTTGTGGAATATTGGTGGTACTAAACCAAATTTTGTATATAAAGTAGGCCCTAATTTAAAAAAAACTTTTGAGAAGGGCATGAAAAATAAAAATAGAGATGGTACTAAAAATGTGGACACTGTACGCAATGTAAATATATTTGCCTAGATGAGAAAGTAACCATCAATAACTCTTTACAAACCACGGTTAGAGTTGAAAAAGGTCATTGTCAGACTACAGGAGTTATATATTTGGCTATGTGCAAGTCCTGTCCCTCATTCTATGTAGGCAAGACAGAGAGAAGACTGAGGGAAAGGATTTACGAAAATACATACCAAATAGCCACTAAGAATGTAAATATAATGCCCTATCCAGGCATTCTATTAGTTGTGTGGCATATAACGAGTTCAGATTTGCAATTTTAGAAAAAGTGTCACAAAACCCTAGGGGGGGTGACTATAGAAGTTATACTGAAGAAAGAGAATTAAGATGGCAAATACAATTACAAGCAAGTCAGCCCCTTGGGTTAAATTAAATAATTTCAATAAAACCTATATTAATTAAGAGGATAGAATGTGGAAAATGAATTTTAAGGTATTTATGTTTTTACACAATTTTATATATTTGTATATGCATTTATATTATTGTATAAATATATAGTTATTTGTCATATTCATATACAATTTTAAGATGAAATCTAGAGCATGCTTATTTAAACACACACATGCATATATATATATATATATATATATATATATATATATATATATATATATATAGATAGATAGATAATTTTTAATTTCTATTGTATTATTTATTATATATTAGTATGTTTTAGAAATGGGGCGAGTTCTAAATACTTGAATTTTAAATAGTTCTTTTTTAAAAAGTCCATCTAAAAGGAATGTTTCTTTAAAAGTTGCACTATGTAATGAAATTAACTAATTGATGATGACATCAGATAACAGGGGGATATAAGGAGGGAAATGGGATAAGCAATATGATTCTGATGAAATCCCTATGGAAGGGAAGAAAGCACTCAATCTAATTGTTTGTATATATTTTTTAAAAAAAATTGTTAATAAAATTGGTCGTGAGTGAACGTATCCACAGCAGTGTCTAGTTTGGTATTAATAGATGATTTATTGGTTGGGGGCAATGGTGAAGCAGAGCATGGCAGAAACCTCAAGAAAGTTCTAGACCGAGCATGTGAAGTAAACTTGAAGCTCAATGCTCTGAAGTGCAAATTCAGACTTCCAGAAGTTACCTACGTAGGTCATTTGTTTATGAGTACAGGCTTGAGACAAGACCTGACCAAGCAAGCAGCTATTCTTCTGATGTCACTAACTGATAATGTACAAGCTATACAGCATTTCCTAGGCATGGTCAGCTATTTAGGCAAGTTTATACCAGACTTCAGTGAGTTGACAGCAGCTTAAGAGAGCTAACACATAAAAATGTTGCATGGTCATTGTTGGAACAGCACCAGAAGACATTTAAAGATCTCAAGCAGAAAATTGCCACACACCTACTTTAAGATACTATGATGTGAACAAACCAGTTACTCTTTCCTGTGATGCTTCAAAATTTGGTCTTGGTGCAGTTATACTTCAAGAGGGCAGACCAATAGCCTATGCATCTAGAACACTAACCCAAATTGAGTTGCAGTATGCTCAAATTGAGAAGGAGCTTTTGGCAATAGTATTTGCATGTTCAAGTTTCATGATTAAATTTATGGTCGAACTATTTAGATTGAAACTGACCATCAACCTCTAGTTACTATTCTAAAGAAGCCTATGCATTCCACTTCAGTGAGATTATAGAGAATGATGCTCAAATTGCAAAAGTACAATTTCAAAATGGTCTACACAAAAGGCAAATTGCTCTGTCTGGCTGATACATTATCCAGATTGCCCAAAAATATGACAGAACAGCTTGATGCAGAGAATTTTGACTTTGATGTGATGTCAGTCCATAATTTTTCCACCACTAGACTTGATGAGTTAAGAGGTCACACTCATACTGATCCAGTTTTGCAAAAGCTCAATCACTGCATTTATGTTCGATGGCCATCAAAGCAATCTAGTGTAACATCTGAAGTGCAAACCTATTTTCCTTACAGAGATGAATTGTTGATGGAAGATGGCATTATTTTCAAAGGTCCTAAAATTGTTGCGCCTCCTTCTTTACAACAAGAATATATAAAGATTTTGCATCATGGTCACCCAGAATCCGCATCTACTAAGAGAAGAGCAAGAGAATTAGTATTTTGGCCTTCCTTACCAAAAGACATTTTTAGAGTACTTTCTTCTTGTTCAGTATGCAATAGTACTTGACCGCATTTGCCAAGAGAACCACTTCAGCTAAGTCCAGTTCCTGAACTACCTTGGCCTACTGTAGCAACTGATATCATTGAGTAAAACAATCAACACTACTTGGTTTTGGTAGACTCTTATTCAAATTGGATTGAGATTGATCTACTACCTAACCACTGCTGATATTACTAAGTTGAAACATAATTTCTCAGTTCATGGTAGCCCACATAAACTTCTTTCTGACAATGGTACTCAATTTACTAGCCAGTTGTTTCAGACATTTGCAAAAGAATGGGACTTTGTGCATGTCACTAGTAGTCCTGAATATCCTCAGTCCAATGGTCTAGCTGAACATGCAGTGCAGAGTGCAAAGCAATTACTTGAAAGGTCAAAGTATGACAATACTGATGTCTTCTTGAATTTGCTTAATCTCAGAAACATACCCCATGATGATGTTCTTGGCTCACCTACTCAAAGACTACTTTCCAGGCAAACTAGAACTATACTACCCATCACTTCTAGTTTATTGAAGCCTAAACCTAAGAACAGTAAAACCATCAAGGCTCAATTGTTGAAGAAGCGTAATATCCAGAAATAGTTACGACAGATCGAGCAGATTACTTCAGCCATTGAGGGAAGGAGAGACAGTACGAATCCAGACAACAAAAGGTTTTGATTGAATAGGACAGATTACAGGCATCTGTGCTGAGCTGAGATCCTGTCTGGTAGACTCTGAGGGTGTGGAGTATAAGAGGAACAGTAGACATCTTGTTCCTGTACCAGAATCATCATCACCATCACAACATTGCTTCTGTGATGTAGACTCCAAAGCTAAGAGTGAATCAGACACTGTTCCCATATCAGAATGTGTTAAAAATTCTGATTCCATTCCAGAAAATGATCTGAGTATTCCACAGGTCAACCATTTTACAAAGACAGTTCCCACTGCTAAATCTCATTCCCAGTTTTATGTCACATAATATGGATGAGTTTCTAAGCCTAGTGTGAAATACGGAGCAACATGGACTTGAATGTATATATCTTTATATTTAGTATTGCATAATGCATGCCAAGAATTACTTGTGATTTCTGCATGCCAAATAGCCTCATAACATTGTATGATCTATTTCTCAAAGAGGGAGGATGTAGATCAGAGTACAAGCGATGTGTGTGCTGTATCTTTAAGAAGCATGTCAAGGCTATACGTGCATGTATAAATTCCAGATACATGCAATCCCTAGTGCCATTTTGAAAGAGCAGCCAGGTAGAGAGCATGCAAGATCGCAGCTGTTCGTTTGTATATAAGTTACTTAAGTTAAAGTCGGTAAACTTCTATAGTGATGTGCTTGTATAAAATAAAGCTGCTTGAACAGAACCCACAAAGACTCCTATTGTGTCCTAGATAGGAGAGCGACAGATATAGTATGGGATTTTGCATGTGGTAGTCTGCACAAAGAGGAACACCAATATGTCATCCTCTTTGAACACCCTAGAGGTATGCTTGTTATTGGTGTATTTTGAGTCGCCTCCTCCTTTTAGCCCTTGTTTGTGTAGCTACTGGTGTCAAAGTGTGAAAGGTACTGAAACCTTGCACTGCTGGGGTATGCTATACTGCTTTGAACAGTAACTGCACAGATGTCTGTATTCTTGACTGTGAGGAGGGCTTGGAGGGACTGTAATTTCTCATTTATGCTCCTGGCATTGAGCAGTAACACCTTAAGGTTAATTTGACTTGATTTTGCTATGTCGGTAGGTTTGTCATTTGTCATTGCCTAAAAAAGGCACTGTTGATGCTGGATAAAGTTCTAATATAGAAAAGTGAACTCTGGAAGTACACATCCTGAAAATCATTGTTCTTTGCATCTGTAAAATCATTGTCCAAAATCATTGTCTGTAAAATACACTACCTTCAACTGGTAAAGAATTCTTGTGGATTTTAGTGCATACTACATTTCATGATATATGCTACCTATCTGGCCTCCTTCCTACTGTAATACCTTCACAGTTCCTTTTTAAAAACTTATGCAAGCTCTGTAGCTTATTTTTACTTTCTTCAAATACTCTAGCCCATTATATCTTCACATCATCTATGGACCATGAAATTATTTGGTTTTACAAAAGCCTGATCCTAATGAACTTGGTTAGCTTCTTTGAAATGTTAACACAAACTGTTGACACCGGTCACACTGTACACACAGCTGACCTTTTCTGGCCTAGACATTTGACACCATCCCCCATGGTACTATAATTAATAAAATAAATGCTTTAAAAAGGGATCTCTATGTTGTAAGATGGATAGAAAATTGACTCAAAGTTAGAATCCACATGGTACAAGTTGCAGGGACAGCATCAGAGAACATGAAGGCAACCAATGGTGTCCCACAGGGTTCATTCCTGGGACTGCTTTTGTTCAGTACTTTCTACTCTGACCTATAGGCTAAAATTTATGACTCATGCTTGACCAAGTTTGTGGATAACTGCAAACTGAAAGTTATTACCAAATCTTCCCTTAACACAGAAGACCTCCAGCATGAGCTTGCACTTACATATGCCTGCTGTATTGATATTCAGCTTAAAAGAAATGCTAAAAAATGCAACATTTTTGCACTTGGCGGACAAACCATCATTCAGCATATAGCATTGACAATATGCCACTTCAAAACAAAAAGATTCCTAACAACCTGGGTATAATTCCCTCTCCTTTGACTACCATGTAGCACAGTTAGCAGGAAATCCTTTCACTCGGCACAGCTGATTGCCGAGGTGATAACACTCATATTTAAACATGTTAGTGTCCCCTTGTATTCAGCTATGATCAAACCAATTATAGAACGTAATGGCCCCATTTGGGATGTACCTTACCAGACATATCAAACAGTTGACATGACCCTGTGGCTCCTAATAAAGATGACCATAAGCTTTAAAATCTCTAAGTTATCAGAAAAAACTAGAAGCACTATCTTTTCTGTAATTTATAGGCTCCTCAGAGGAGGCCCAGTAGTCTTAGATCTCTTTTGCCATCACAGATCAAACAGTTCTGTGAATGCCAGCACAATAAATCTAAAGCTGCTTCAGCAGATGAATAAAACAAGATGGAGGTTCAGATAATATTAATCAGTGGTTTCCTCATCTCTGGAATAGATTTCCCCTGCAGCTAAAGCAGTGCGATATACTATTTCCTTCAATCAGGACCTGCACGATTAGATTAGTATTGACAAATCCACCCCATGCATGCCTGGCATAGCCCTCCTTGAGAAGGGAAGTACAGTTTAAGATAGGAACTGGCAAGATGTACTGGTCACTGGTCTCAAGACTCAGCAGCTTTGAACCTCCTATAGTACTTAAAATTATTAAACTTTGTTCCTCTTTACTGATTATGGATAAAGCTGCAAAGCACTTATAATATAATGGACAATATCACCTTTTCTTCTTCTGAGGTTGAATGTACTGCCAAGTAGCTGTAGATAGGCACAGTAATTCTAGGGGTTACTGACCTTTATTTCCCCACATTCACCTTTTTACTATGAGTTGACTTCAGATTGTGACTATCAGAATCAGAACCACTCTGACAGTTAGCTCTCATCTTAGCTATTTCTGGGTAGCTGCTTAGTAGGGGTACAAGACTTTCTAAGTGGGTGTTTGAAATCCTACCCCTCCCCTCTCCTTCACTGCAGCTAAAATAGCTGGAGCTTCTGTCCATCCTGGCTATAATTTCTGACTTTATCATTCCCATGTGCTGTTTTACATGTAATGGTTCTCTCTGTCTCTGGTCTTCAAATTCAGAATGCAGGTTCTGTAAGTAGGCCATATAACTCTGCACACCTCTCAGCAGAGGTTCCTTTCTCAACACGAGATCTCAAATCTCAGACCTGTGCAAGCACCACATCTCTATGCTAAGTCTTTTACACATTTCACTCGACTATTTGACATGTACATCTAAGTCATGGACACTTACAGACAGAACTTTGCTACCAACTCCTAACCTATTTATTCCTGCATTTTCCTCCTATTCGACAGGGGTTATATAGCAAAATGGAAAATCAGATTTAAGAAGTCCACTGCAGAAATGCCTGCAGACTGCTGGTTTGTATTTTCCTCAAAAATCTCCTTAACTATTGAAGGGTTAGCCATATTATCTGACAAAATATAGTTGAAGAAACACCGTTTAAGACAAAACAGGGGACACTAAAAATATTTCAGCAGAAGCAGCACAGTTTTGTAGTTATTATTTCCATTCCTTTTTGGCTGTTTAAATTTGCACATCCCAGAAGAATCACTATTACGCTGTCTGAATAATTAGACTGGAATACAGTGTTTCTTTTTATCAGTTATGCATTAATCTGTAGATGAAAATAAGCTGGCTCAACACTTCTTTATCCCATTTCCAAACCAGTTGTTCTAAGCTCCAATTAAGCTAAGAATTAAAATAGCTAGCATCTGCCAGGTTGGATTCATATAAAATACAATGTATTATAATATTAAATATAAGTTAATAATTTAATAATCGAGTAAGTATTACTCAAAAGTACCATGCAGCTGTAATAAGTCAGGAAAATCACTTGAATCACTTTTAACATCTGACTTCTTCTTCTTCTTTCGGCTGCTCCCATCAGGGGTCGCCACAGCAGATCAACTGTTTCCATTTCTTCCTGTCCTCTGCATCTTGCTCTGTCACACCAACCACCTGCATGTCCTCTCTCATCACATCCATAAACCTTATCTTAGGCCTTCCTCTTTTCCTGTTACCTGGCAGCTTCATCCTTATCATCTTTTTCCCAGTATACTCGGCATCCCTTCTCAGCACATGTCCAAACCAACATAATCTTGTCTCTCTGGCTATGTCTCCAAACCTTCCAACCTGGGCTGACCCTCTAATATACTTATTCCTAATCCTGTTCATCCTCGTCACCCCCAGTGCAAATCTTAACATCTTCAGCTCTGCAATGTCAAGCTCTGACTCCTGCCTTTTTGTCAATGCCACTGTCTCCAACCCATATAAGGTAGCTGGTCTCACCACCCTCTTGTAGACCTTCCTTTTCACTCTTACAGGTACTCGTCTGTCACAAATCACTCCTGTCACTCTTCTCCACCCACTCCATCCTGCCTGTACTCTCTTCTTTACCTCTCTTCCACACTCGCCATTACTCTGAACTGTTGATCCCAAGTATTTAATCTCATCCACCTTCGCCACCTCTACTCCCTGCATCCTCACCATTCCTCTATCCTCCCTCTCATTCAAACACATATATTCTGTCTTAGTCCTGCTGACCTTCATTCCTCTTCTCTCTAGAGCATATCTCCACCTCTCCAGGGTCTCCTCCACCTGTTCCCTACTCTCACTACAGATCACAATGTCATCTGCAAACATCATAGTCCACGGGGACTCCTGTCTAATCTCATCTGTCAACCTGGCCATCACCATTACAAATAAGGAAGGACTCAGAGCTGAACCTTGATGTAATTCCACCTCCATCTTAAACGCATCTGTCACTCCCACCTCAGACCTCACCACTGTCACACTACCCTCGTACATATCCTGTACCACTCTTGCATACTTCTCTGACACTCCTGACTTCCTCATACAATACCACAACTCCTGTCTAGGGACCCTGTCATATGCTTTCTCTAAATCCACAAAGACACAATGCAACTCCTTCTGACATTCTCTGTACTTCTCCATCAACACTCTCAAAGCAAACATCGCATCTGTAGTGCTCTTTCCTGGCATGAAACCATACTGCTGATCACTAATCATCACCTCCCTTCTTAACCTAGCTTCCACTACTCTTTCCCATAACTTCATGCTGTGACTGATCAATTTAATACCTCTCTAGTTACTACAGCTCTGCACATCACCCTTATTCTTAAAAATTGGTACCAAAACACTTTTTCTCCATTCCTCAGGCATCCTCTCACTTTCCAATATTTCATTACACAATCTAGTTAAAAACTCCACTGCCATTTCACCTAAACACCACCATGCTTCCACGGGTATGTCATGTGGACCAACAGCCTTTCCGTTCTTCATCCTCTTCATAGCTATCCTTACTTTCTCCTTGCTAATCCACTGCACTTCATGATTCACTATCCGCACATCGTCCAACCTTATCTCCCTCTCATTCACTTCATTCATCATCCCCTCAAAGTACTCTTTCCATCTGCTCAACACACTCTCCTCACTTGTGAGTATGTTTACCTCATTATCCTTTATCACCCTTACCTGCTGCATGTCTTTACTAGCTCGGTCCCTCTGTCTAGCCAGTTGGTACAGATCCTTTTCTCCCTCCTTAGTGTCCAACCTTTTATACAACTCGTCATACGCCTTCTGACATTGAATGATATTCTCACTCCAACTGTTTAATTGATAAAAAAGTCTGTTGCCATGGATATGAACTTTCCCACTGTCTCTGTTACCAGCTTGGTGGATATGGGCATCCTGAGGCAATGAAGAAATTGCCTCATCTATGCTGACAACCAGTTAATTATCAAACAAAGTGATATGGTATGTGAGAGATGTATTTGCATAATGAAACTGGAGGGCAAACCTCTCACATAAAAGTACTCCTAATGTCAATCAAATTATCAGTAGTATACATGCTGCACCCATCACAAACTGTTCAAAGCAGACACATATACCCACATATGCTGAGGTACTTAAATGAAATGTAACCTTCCTAAACCCCAAAGGCCTCCTACATGAAGTACACATAGCAAATAGCCACAGCAGCCCAGTATCAAAACAACACCCACATCAACACAGACAGACACATCTCATGGAGCCTCTACTTCTAAGCACATAAGGAAAGCCACCCCACAATCCAACATTCTAGTCACTGGAGATTCCATCAGACACACTGATGTCCCTCTCACCAGGCTGGGTAAGGAGAAAGTCACTGCCAGTTGCTTATCAGGGGTCAGGATCTGCCACATTACACATTACACATGCACTCAGGTCATTGGTCCACAAGTACCAATATGACTCAGTCATAGTCCATGTGGGAGTGAATGACCCGAGATATACCTACATAGACTATATGAAGAGAGACATCTTGGAATATATGTCTCAGGCTGGTATGAGCCTAGCATTGAGCAGCATTTTACCTTCTCCAAAGATGATGCCACAATAAGAAAAAAAGATGTTTGACTTTAATAATTGGCTTAGCTTCTGGTGTCATTATAAGGGCGTGCAATATTTGTCAGCATGAAAGAAGATGGTCAACAGACCATGCTGCTTTGCCAGGGGTGGTCTGTACCTCTCCCCTCTAGGTTTTCGACTATTAGCTAAAACATTGTCTTCTCCCATAGTGCCTTTTTTAGGCAATGCCAAACTGAATGTACTTCCAACATAGCAAATCAAAACAAAGAAAATCTAAAGGTGTTACTGCACAATGCCAGGAGTCTAAACAAAAAACTCTACTCCCTAGAAGCTCTCTATATCCTAGAGAATGCTGATGTCTTTCTGGTCACTGAGATATGGTTTAAAGCCGTGGAAAGCACACCAACAGTTCAAGGTTATAATGCCTTCCACACATTTAGATCAGCTACTTCATAGGCAGGAACTAAAGGTGGAGGTGTCTCTGTTTACATCAAAAATAAATATACTTCAAGGCTGGTCAAACAGGGCAGTGTACTTGGGCTGCTCCGTGTTCAACTCACCATAGGCAAAATCCAATACCACTTCCTTGCAAGCTATAGACCCTCTCTATGATGCATGAAACCCATACCATGTATTTAAACTTATTAGAAACAGTAGCCATCCAATCCAATACCATATTCATGGGTTACTTTAATTACCCCAGTACTAACTGGGAATCCTATATGACATCAAACATACAGGCACAGAAATTCCTGGATTTTGTAAACACAAACTCCATGAACCAGGTAGTCAATACACCAACCAGGGGTGCAACCATACTGGATCTCATCCTCACTAATATGGGAGAGTGCTGCACACCCACTACTGTAATGTCATCCCGGTAAGGTCAGACCACAAAATGGTCTCCTTTGAAGTAAAAATAAAACCTAGACCCCCAGCTAAACCTGGAATATTCGGAAACTACTGTAAGGCGCTAACCTCCTGCTATTAACTGATAACCTGGCAAAGTTTCAATCCCCTATAAACACTGAGGACTCTGGTGCCTATGCAGTACTCTTCACAGAAATTTTGTACAAACATGTTAATAGCTGCATAGATGCAACTGTACTCACCAGGAAGAAGTATAGAACTAACTCAAAAAAGCCACCCTGGTGGAATCACAAAATCAATAGGTTGTATAAAAGAAGGAAGAAAATCATGGAAACAATTAGGAGGTGCAGCACCCAGCATGATAAAAGGGGTCTATAAACAAAGAGGCGTTTTAGCAAACTCCTCTTTGGTGACACATACACATGTGAATGCACAACACTGCAAATGCTGACATCGGCAATTTCTGTCCCTGGGAAAGAAATCACTTGTCTAAAAACAAAAAAAAAAACCATCATTACAAACATAACAAAGTGGGTGGTTCTGTCCCCCAACAGTCCCCAACGTGGGGGGGCAGTGCCGCCCACACACCCCAACTAAATATGCCAACTTTGAGATCGCACTACAGTGCAGAAAATGGCAAACTTATAGGGATGGCCAACTGTTCTGAATGATTGCGGTATAGTGCATTCGTTCATTATGTGTCACTGAACAGGTGTTCGCTGAAACGCCTCTTTGGTTATTTAATATAGACCCAGATAAAAGCACTCTCATAAAACTAAACAAACAACTCAGAGGAGAAATAAAGTCTACCAAAGCCAAATTTGAGGTAATTTTTGCCTCCCAGGCCAAGGACAACCACAAAGCATTATTTAGCTATGTCCAGAACCTCAAAGGCAATACACAATTCTGTGCAGAGCTCATTGTAAATGGAGCCACCTATAATGAACCAGAATATATAGCAAACCTCCTGGCTGATAAATTCAGCTCCAACTTTACCCCTCTCTACCCCTCAACCTTCTCTCTGGAAATACCATCAAATATACCCCCCCCCCTTACTATCACTAGAGAGCAGGTCCTTAATTCTCTCTCTAAGACCAAGAACACTGCATCATTAGGCCCAGACAATATCCCAGGATGCCTTCTAAATAGCATGAAACATGACCTATCAGGACCTGCGGAATTGCGATTTAACTGTAGCCTCCAAACAGGCTTTGTGCCTCATGAATGGAGAAAGGCAACTGTCATCCCTCTGCACAAAGGTGGGCCATCTACAGACCCTGGAAACTACAGACCCATAAGTGTCACTAGTCTTATATGTAAAACCATGGGTATGATCAATAGAGATATAGTACACCTCCAGACACTGGACCCAACCCAGTTTGGTTTCGTCAAGTGCAGATCATGCCTACTCAACCTGGTGGACTTCTTTAAGAAGATAACCAAAGCAATGGATGAGGGAAGAAATTGTTCACACTGCCTACCTTGACCTGGCCAAGGCATTTGACACAATACCCCACTCAGGCATTGTTGACAAACTCAAGAGGCTAGGTACAAACTCATATATCATTAGGGGGATAGCCAACTGGCTCACAGACAGGGCCAAGGAAGTTAGAATTGGGGGAGTCCACCTCTACAAAGATGTCAGTCACAAGTGGAGTACCTCAGGGATCAATCCTTGGTCCACTCCTTTTTGTCATTTACTTCTATGAATTCAAGGCCAATGTCAGTGGTCTCTGGCTGACTAAACTTGCAGATATTGCAAATTAGGAGCTGTTATTGAATCCCACACTGACACAAACGTTCTCCAGGAGGGACTGACACAGACAAACAACTGGTGTCAGAGTCATGGACTAAAACTAAATGCCAGGAAATGCATAATAGTATCCTTTTGGAAGTCATCCACCCCAGTAACTATCATGCCGACAACATACCCCTTAAAGGTGACCCAGTAATCAGGGACTTAGAGATACACATAGATAGTAATCTAGCCTTTGACCATCATGTGTCTACAGCAGTGAGGAAATCATTCTATTTTGCTCAACTTATAAACAAAGGTATAGCATCTAAGTCCAAGGAAGTCATTGTTCCACTGTATTTGGCATTCATCAGACCTATCATTGAGCAGAATGCCCCCTTTGGTATTTACCTAACCAGGCATATCCAACAACTGAAACGTGCACAGAGGTTCCTTACTAAAAGAATACAGGCTGTAAGTTAAATGTCCTATGCAGACTGCCTCAAGGCCCTATCCTTGTATTCTGTCTCCTACAGGGTTTTGGGGGGGAGATCTATGCCTGGCATACAGGGCACTGTCAGACCTCACTCTAATGGACCTCCTGCATATCCACAAAACAAACAGCACCAGAATTACCTGTTCTAAAGACTTAAACCTTGCCTGTGATATAAATAGGACCTGCTGGAGAGACAGGTATGTATCTCAGAGACTACCCAATGTATGGAATAGGCTCCCTATACATGTGAAGCAGAGTTCCTCCCTAACCCAATTCAAGTGCAACTTGGCCAATGGGATGGGGAACAGGAACTTCATCCCTGATTGGGCGCCTATGTCTCTAATGCACATAGGCAACCTGGCCCCTGCTTCTAAATGTTTCATCTCCCAAACTCCTGCTTACACTTATCAAGGGTATCAGAAGTTGTTAAAGATTTGGAATACATGGCTAGGCTTAAAAAAGCCTTTGTGATTGTTAACCTAGTAAACACCTATGAAACTATGAACCTATAATGTAGCTGACTCAGGCATGCCAAATACCATTTGCATGTCCAAAACAAAAATAGTTCCTTTTCCTTCCAAAAGTTCTTCATTATCAGATTTTTTCCAAGGATCATTGGTCCTTGATGAACACTAAAAAAATAGTCCTGATTTCTTATGTCCACTTTCTGGAGAAATCCAGAAAACAAAAGATAATTATTTGTAAATCCGCAGTATCTTTCTTGGCAAATGTTCATTTAGTCACAGGGTAGGGTAGAGCTTGCTGTATACCTCTCAAGTCAACCTTCCTTTTCCTTTAACAGACATGGATATTCTTTTGCCTGTGTAGATAGCTAGGCCCTGAATCAGCAAAATGCAATATCACAGTCGTTAATTCCTTTTCTGAGTGCGGCTGTATAGCAGTCCTCAGTGTTATTCACCAGCAAAGTTCTTTCAGAGTCTGTAACTGTGTTATCTGAGTAGCACATATATCTCAATATCCAAGCTTGACTTTTACGAAGGTTACATCATGAATCACATCACTGAGTCAATCAGCAGCTGAGTCTTACTTTTACAAAATTTCTTATAACTCTTCAGGAATGAGATCCATACACTAAAACTAATGTGCAGTTATACTGCAAACATGAGGAGAAAAACATTTATAACAAGAAAAAATAAAACAAAAAAGTCAGATAATTACATAAAATAAACAAAGGAAAAATATTAACAACTACAACTTCTCGTTCCAGAGAACTATTGCAATATTTCATACACTGCAGTTTAATCTATGAACTGGGACTAAAAATGCAATGACAAATGCTTCCTTCAAACAGTTATAGAGAAACACTTCCATACTGAAAATGTTAACATCTTATTTTAAAAATTAGTGCACTGTGTGAGGATACAGAACTAACAATCTATTGGTGCAAGTAAGCAATTTCAAAACAAGTCTGAAAAAAATGTTCCTTTATACAGAGAATAGGTATCCTTTGGACTTGAATTCTTCTTTCTCTGTTGCAGAGACATTAGAAGTTGTTAAAACTAAGTTAGATGTATGTTTGGAAGTAGTTTTTAAGTCTGGACATCAATTTGTTTGCGTCTTTCAGCTTTTCCCGGTTAGGGGTCGCCACAGCGGAACTCCGGTCCGCTAATGATTGGCAGTAGATTTTTATGTGCTGGCTTGCCGGGCCTAATGCACAACCTTCAATGAAGGAACGCCCATTCACGTATGTCACCACACAGAAGACGGTCTAACTGAGAATCGAATGGGCAACGTCTAACTGTGAGGTGACAACGCTACCGCAGCACCACCTGAGTCTGGACATCAATTAAGGATAGAAATTTCCTTAAGGTTCTCTGGCCCTTGAGTTTGTTTACTGACGCTTTCTAGTATTGTAATATTGTAACACGAACTACATGGAGGGGGCTTTCTAACATTGTAACATTGTAACACAAACTACGTGGGGGGGGGGACTATCACACATGCATTGTTATAAAAAGTTAATTTTTTCTTGTCCTTTCACATTAACATCACTGATAACCACAACAGCATTTTCCTTGTTTCTGAATACAAATACCTCGGACTTAACCTTGATTCTTGGCTAACTTTTTAAAATTATATAGACAAAATAACTAAAACAATACTGTCCTAACTTAAACTCTGCTGTAGAATCTCAGATTTCATCCCCTCTTCATCCTTAACCAAAAATGTTCTACCAGAACTGGAAACATTCTTTCTTTCACTACCTTTTACTCAGCACAAAATTCCCAAAGAATTCAGATAACAGAAAATAACATTTCCAGATTTGCTCTCCTTGCTGACAGAAGATCTCACCGATATTATGTACTACAACATATAAAATGGCTTCCAGTCATCGAAAGGTTAACTTATCTCATAGGTACACTTATTTTCCAAATGCAAAACAATGGCTATTACATACCTTTCAGATGGAAGCTACCCATGCAGGATGGATCACGTTTATTTCCTAAGAAATATCTAGGAGAAAGCTATCACATTAAGCTGAATCCATATAAAACAGCTGCTGGAGAATGGACTTTCTCCCGACTTGGCCTGCCAAAATGTAACAGACTCTTGCCTGAATTAAGGGGCCTGGAATCTCTCCCTGAGTTCAAAAAGGCCATCTTTAAATCTTGCACAAGGAAACTGACTGCAAGTTCTTTAGGAACAATGGTTAACCTCATCATTTGCTATCAAACAGCATACTACCTCCAGCACCACATACTGTGAAATGTTTTATTCTGACAGCATGCTACGTCCAGCATGAGTCTTTCCCTGCACTTTATCCTAAATGTTGTTCTGCTTCTTTCCTGAAATGGTGAAATTCAAAATGGACTTTTTTATATCCTGTATATATTGTAAACAATGTTGGTTTTACTGTTAACTCTGTCTCTGCAATGCTTCTCTGTACGTTAAGACTCTGTAACAAGAATAAGGATCTGTAGCAAGCATATGCTTGTTCCAGGACAATTCAAAACAACATTTGATTTTGCATTTGTTATGTTTGGTATGCTTCTTGGTTACTCATGTGTTGTTTCTGTTCTTCTGATTCATAGATGAAAAAGGTCTTTGGATCAGCCCACCTATCCAGTCACTGAATGGTAAATAAATAAATAAAGAATGGAGGGAAAATAAACTTGATTGTAGCTTGATTTTTTTTTTTTGAATCTTTGAAATGTGATTTTTTTTTTTTTTTTTGACGTTTTTGATGACTAACTTGTGAGGGTCTATGTTATATATTCGAACATTCAAAATGTTGAATACCATATGTTCGAGACCATATGGTCGATATTTGAATGTTCGAATATACAATAAAAAAAAAAAAAAGAAAGAAAAACATATCTTAACAGTACGAACAGGGGAGCAAGCCCCCCCTGCACCCCCCACACCCCCCTACTTAAATATACCAACTCAAAGACCAAACTTCAGTGCAGGAAAGTGAAATTCTCCCATTCTGCACCGTACGGTACCATTAAAGTCAACCTTCGAACACTTGAAATGTCGATCATATGGTCTCGACCATATGACGTTCGACATTTAAAGCATTCATTTAATTGACATAGACCCACTTATGATAGTTCAAGAAACTGACGTGTACTCATGAATTTCACACATAAATGCAGATTTTTCTTTTCAGCATAAAAGCATAGAAACAAACTTCTTCATTTCAACAAGAGAAACTCAGACTGCTTTGTTTTGGCATAATGGCCAGGAAAATAAAACAGTATAAACTTTAACTTGATGTGAACACCTGCAAGTCGACAGCTACCAGCATATAAGCTGGAAAAACACAGTCTTTTATTAGTTATCAGCAACTGTGATTCAGTACTTTTATCATCCTTCAAAACAAAGTTCTAAGTTACAGCAGGGTATTTTGAAGACAAAATATGTTTCCCAATGTAGTTTTTAATCTCTTGAAAAAAAGTTTCAGTCTCTTCTGACAATCGCACTTGAAGTACATGCGGAACATTCCAGTATATTACAGCCTCTTCCAAAGGCAGCAGCAGCAGTAGAATTTCACTAAGCATTCACGAAACACAGTTTTACAGCAAAACCCATAATTTGCACTCATATGATGCAGACCACTCTTTTTGCTATTGTCTAATTGAAACTTTTGTGTCTCAACTATTTTCCAGAAGACTACTTCAGAGGACTGTTTGGCAATACCTTTTCTTAGACTGCTACAACTCTAAATTGCTCTCAGCCTTTTAAAGAGGTCCTCGCCTTTTAAGATAATACTAGCCAAACACAGTCCATGAGTTCAGAAGTGACATAACAGTGATCATAAAACATTCCCTGTGCCATGTTAAACATCACTCCTCTCCGCCCAGACCTACTGGGATAACTGACCGACATCTCTAAGGAATGCTGTCTGGAGAAGCCATCTACATAACCATGATTAAAGCTGAGTTTATGTTCCACTAGATAATGAAAAGGCTGCAGACTAAGAACCCACAGTATGACCCTGGAGGTATTCATATTGTTCTGGCTTATCCAGTTCAAGGGGTACACCATGTTATGAATCTAAAGTCCTTACCCAAGAGCTAATAATATCTTGGAGTCATAGCTCATTGTCTGGGTAGATACAGCTTGTCAACTGTAGTTTATTTATTTGTTTATTTATTCTTTGTTAATCACATACCAGTAGGCTGGTGTCCTCATTTTACGAAAGACCAGAGATGGCATTCATACTGACCAGGGGAAATTTAGCCAGGACACCAGGGAAGTTCCTCTACTCTTTTGAATAAGTGCCATGAGATATTTATATCCACATGAACTACCACCAGCTTGGGCAGATGGATACTCAATTTAATATCTCATCTAAAGAATGGATCACTCAGCAATGCAGTACCCACTAATGCTGTACTGAGTTATCAGTAAAGAAAAAAAATCCAGGTGGGAATAGAGCCCACAGCTTTCTGATCTTTAAGAACCAAATGAGAGTGCACTACCTTTTGAGCCACTAACACTCTTCAGCCAATTGAGACAAGAGCTGTTGACCCAAATAAGAAATGGGGTGTTCTCCTTGAATCTCCTGGGACAACACTATTCTAATTCCCACTGCAGAAGTATCTGTCTGCAGTATGAATTCCTTACTAAAATCACAACATGGGTATGTATATATGGTCATCTTTAAACTGATGAAAGCCTTTTTGGCTGTGTCAATCCCATGAACCTACATGGGGGCCCCTGCTTTACTCACATGTCAGCTGATAAGCCTCAGAATGCCCTGACCTGCTTTTTATTACACAGTCTTAAGTCAATTTTTCCATAAGGCCTCTACCTTTCCTGCTTGAGGTTTCACCATGCCCTTTCCTGATACACAACCTTGATATTTGGCGTCTTATATGCCAATTGCACATTTGGTGGAGGGTGACTGCAAAGGTTTGATATTTCTTGAAGGTGGAAACACCGAAGCACTAGAAAATAAAGAAAATAAAATAAAGAGAATTTGTTTCACTCAGTTGCCTTTTTGCTAACTACAGTCGGTGGTTACTTGGGTCAGAGTTGTACTGGTATTTCAGAAACTGTGTTGCCCTTCAGTCACAGTTAGAGTCAACTGTTTCTGTACTTCTGATGACCCCCCTTCATGCTTCAGGGATTCTTTAAGGTGTCTGTTTAAATTTTTCATCCAGTTTAATTATTATATCATGTATAAAAAAGGCAGTTCTTCCAGAAATGTCTAAAAAAGACTCTGTTTCTTAACACAAATGCGTTTAGTTCTTTTTCTGTTAGTATAGTGACAAGGCTCTGATTATGTATAACTCCAGAACAGACTCCAGGATTTGGGTAAATCCTGCCTCCAGAGAGACTGTCAACACCTTATTGCTTTTCCAACACTTCAGTACATTAAAATGATATATCTGTTCTGATTTTCTCTTGCTGGATTCTCTAACTTTGTATTTTATCTCCCCCAGTTACCTGATTATTTTGTACGGGCCTTGCCACATGCCAAGGACTTTGCTTCCTGCTCTGGGTATAAGAGCTAGCACCTTATATTCAGGTTGAATGATCATGACTATAACATTCCTATCACAATTTTGACTTTATGCATCCTGTGACTATTCCATGTGCCCTGTCACAAGAGGTAGGACTGTTGCCATTCTTTTCCATGTGCTCTCTCGCCAAACCTTCCAAACTCTTACAGCAAGAAATCTAGACAAAGCCATAAATAATGGGTGAAAAAGGCCCAAAAATAGTGACAATTTTTTAAATATGTCTCTCAAAAACTTAGAAAGTTGATAGAATAACAGGTTTTCTATTAGCATGGATTTTCTGAAGGGTATATAGTCTAAAACTCAAATGTCTGTCATTATTTTGTGATTTCCATTTTCAATGATATGTCATTGATTTGGCAGAGAACCAAAATTATATGAAGAACAGACCAAAAATATGAGGCAAAACTCTGGAACTTCTATGACAATCTGGACAGCTGAGACCAGGTATGTTTGTAACTATAGGTAGGACTGCTGCCATTCTTTTTCTTGTGCTCTCACAATTGGCAGGACTGCTGCCATCTCACAGTGGATAGGAATGCTGCCATTCTTTTCCATGAACTCTCTCACAATAGGTCGGACTGTTGCCATTCTTTCCCTTGTGGTCTCTCACAATGGGAAGGACTACTGCCATTCTTTTCCATGGGCTCTCTCACAATAGGTATGACTGTTGCGATTCTTTTCCTTGTACTGTCTCACAATGGGTAGGACTGCTTCCATTCTTTTCCATGTGCTCTCTCACAATAGGTAGGACTGCTGCCATTCTTTTCCTTGTGCTCTCTCACAGTGGGTAGGACTGCTGCCATTCTTTTCCATATGCTCTCTCACAATAGGTAGGACTGTTGGCATTCTTTCCCTTGTGCTTTCTCACAATGGGAAGAACTGCTGCCATTATTTTCCACTGAGATCTCTCACAACAGATAGGACTGTTGCCATTATTTACTTATGCTGTCTCACAATAAGTAGGACTGCTGATTCTTTTCTGTATGATCTCTCACAGTAGGTAAGCATGTTACCATTCTTTTCCTTGTGCTCTCTCACAGTACGTAAGACTGCTGCCATTCTTTCCTGCATCTCAGTCACTTATTCTATGACACACCATAAATGGGTAGCCATCTTCTCTCACATGTCCTTTGCTAAATGTAATAAACCTCCAGGATGTCTTCCACAAATAAGATCAGATGATGTGACCCTTGTGGATGAGTGAGTGCCTTCATCCTACCAAACATCAAATAGGGCAGTAAAGTCCTCCATATTTTGCTATCCTTACCAACTACCCACCTGAGCATTTTATTCAGGACTTTATTAAATTATCAAACAAACCAGCCATTTGGAATGATATAATGAAATTTTGAGTTGTTTAATCTCAAACACTTGACAAAGGTCTTTCATAGCCTTAGGCATCAAAGTGGTCTCCTTGTCTGTTAGATAACTGTAGTTGATTTATAGTTATTCTGACTGAGGGTCTGCATAGTACTATAGCCTCAGGATAGAGTCTATCTTAGTCTAAGACCACTGGAATATACTGATGCCTCTTAGAGGTCTTAAATAAAGGTGCCACCAGTTCCATGGCTAGTCTGTCAAATTCAGTGTTGATCATGGGTACTGGGATTAGGTGGCATTGAAGACCATTACAGAGGTCATTTCTCTGATATGGTTGGCAGGTAATGCAAGATTTTTCAGAAGCCAAGAAAATTATAAGTCAATGGAACTTTCATAGGACCTGTTTCTTCATTTTTGCTATCCCAGGTGGTCCATAAATGCAGGCCTATGTTCCAGTTTCAGTCCTGTGACTTGAAAAAACTGTTGCACTAATGACTGCCTTAACAATGCCACAACCTTTGCTGTCTTCTCTGTATAGGAACTCTTAGTGTAATTCAAAACATGGCATCCAATTGGTTTAACAATACAAATTCAGAAACTCATTTTCCTGCCTGAATATTGTTTCTGTCCTGTCTTTAAGAGGGATCCTCCCACTGTGCTATCATAAAAATAATGTGTTTAATATTCTATTATGTTGACATTTACATCACTATCTATTCTGTTGGATTTGAGTCATTCCCTATTAATAAATGTAAAACAGTGTCAGTTTTACTGTAATCCTGGTTCTTCTTTAGTTCTGTTTCTGAAAATGACAGGATCTCTTTAGAATTCTTTGATTCCCCACTTCCCGCTCTCTTTCTCTTTATAGCAGATTGCAAAGGAGTTACAGGGTTCACTGGAAACATCCCTAAAGCATCACATAGCAGGCTCTTTCAGTAGGCATTCTGAATCTACCCACCGTTTATTTAGGGCAAACTGTGTGCCAGCTCTGCCATGGTGTTTACGTTCACTGGAAACATACTGAAAGCATACACAGCAGGCTTATCCAATAGGCAGTCTGAGTCCACTCAATCCACCCACCATTTATTTAGGACAAACTGTGTACTACATCTGCTCTTGTACTTTAAGTAAGTGTTAGGGCCATCCAGTCTTCTGTGTGTATTTTAGCTTACGAAGTGATTAGCTTGAAGACAAGTGCTTCAGTGCCCTTCTTTGTAAGCAGTAGTCTTACAGTCTGTAAACCCTCCTCCACAGGCATTCTGCTGGTTATGTTTAACTCTGTACCTCTTAACACACTGAGATTTACTCTTATTTGGTCTCATATATTTTCTTCACTTCTTCTAGACTTGCTACTCCCATTGTTTATATCCTCCTGTCTTCTTTCTTTAGAGTTACAATATGTCTTTAAGGAAGCCACCCTTGGTCTCACCACTTCTTTTCTTATTCCTTCTCACCTGAGGCAGTTATTAAACCACTTTCAGCTCTGAGCTAGCATTTGCACACAGTCAGCTTGGACTCAGTGCACTCAGCTGTCTCTTTAGCATGTTTTTATTTTTCTAGAGAAGTGTCCCTGGAAGCAAATATATATATGGCCATATGAAATTCGATCTTTCGGGATTTCAGCATTGTGAAGTGTTCCCATATACATATATATATATATATATATATATATATATATATATATATATATATATATATATATATATATATATATATGTGTGTGTGTGTGTGTGTGTGAACACCTGGCCCTGAGAATAAAGTTCTACACTGATACAAAATATCAAAATATAAACACTGATGCAAAATATTTATTTTATTTATTTATTTACATTTGATTACTGGGACTGTCCGACTAGAGCGAGGTCCATTTACAGCGGGGGCCCAGAAAGAAAAGCTCCACATCTAACAAGTACAATGGTTGATATACAGAAAATAGTACATATAATACAATGCAATACAATGCAATACAATAAAAATATATAACAAAGTATATATGATACAATGCAGTCATACAGGTATATACAGTAGTTTTTTCTATGCAAGTTAATGCCAGCATGGTTTACTAATAGTTAGCTTTGGGTGGGAGTGTTTGGGAGAGAAAAATGCTCACTATCAACTTATGCAATGAAGGCGATGACTCACAAGAACATAATATGCAGAATACATAATGGTTATGTGTACAAGTTGTTGCATTAGAGTGTTTTTAGTACAGTATTGTAGGGATAGAAGTAAGTGAAGAAAAGGGGATAGTGAGAGTGGGGAGAAGAGGAGAATATCTAAGTGATGCAAGGATATAGCCAGGACTGTGTGAGGTGTAAAAGGGGATAGTGAGAGTGGGGAGAAGAGGAGAATATCTAAGTGATGCAAGGACATAGCCAGGACTGTGTGAGGTGTAAAAGGGATAGTGAGAGTGGGGAGAAGAGGAGAATATCTAAGTGATGCAAGGACATAGCCAGGACTGTGTGAGGTGTAAAAGGGGATAGTGAGAGTGGGGAGAAGAGGAGAATATCTAAGTGATGCAAGGACATAGCCAGGACTGTGTGAGGTGTAAAAGGGGATAGTGAGAGTGGGGAGAAGAGGAGACTATCTAAGTGATGCAAGGACATAGCCAGGACTGTGTGAGGTGTGCCTTGAGTGACTGTTTGAATAGTGATATGGAAGGAGCTGTGGAGATATTTTGGGGGAGGCTATTTCATTTATTAGTGATGGTATAGGAGAAGAGAGATTTCCCTGCAGTATTGTTAGCTCTGGACACACAGAGTAGGATTTTGCTTGATGACCTCAGGGTACAGTTTGCTACGTATTGGTTTAGTAGGTGAGTTAAGGCTGGGGCTGTGTAGGGATTATTTAGTGTGTTGTAGATGAGCACTAGTTGGTGGCAGCTAATTAATTGTGGGAGTTTTAGTCACTGTAGCTCTTTTAAGGCAAAACAGTGAAGGTTTCTAAATGTGGAGTTATTTGCAAATTTTGCAATTTTATTGTAACATGCTTCTAGTTGTCCATATCTGTTTTCCTGACATGGGTTAGGATTGGGGGAAGCGTACATTAGGGTAAACAGTAGGTGTGTTTGGGCTAGGGTGATTCATGCTCGATCTGATAAGAACTGTTTGTGCTTGTATAAAGTACCTAACTTTTTATGTACCTTTTTTATGGTTTGAGAGATATGGACATCAAAGTGAAGATCCTTATCAATTTGTACACCTAGGAGCTTAGTGTGGGGTGATGGGGAGATTGTTGTGCCATTCTTGGAGGTGATAGTGAAGGAGGTGGGTGTGATCCTGTGTTTGTTGGGGGTAAAGAGAATTAGTTTGGTCTTGTTAGGGTTTAGAATAAGCTGGATGTCAGTAATCCATTTCTCGATGGAACAGAAGGATTCTTGGGTAGGTTTTTGAAGGGTGGCTATGGATGGGGCAGAGCAGATTAAGGTAGAGTCATCTGGGTACTGTATGAGTGCTGCGTGCAGGGTGAAGGTATGTGGTTTATTGGTGTAAATTGTGAATAGTAGAGGGCCCAGTATTTATCCTTGTGGAACGCCTATGGTGGTTGGTAGTAAAGGTGATAGTACACCTTGTCATTTGACTGACTGTTGTCTATTGGAAAGATAGTTTTTAAACCAGGAAGTAGCGGAGGGGGCAAAGGACATTGTAGTTAGGGTGTCTAGAAGCAGGTTGTGAGAGACCATGTCAAATACCTTAGATAAATCTAGGAATATGGCTGATACAAAGTGATTGTTGTTTCTCAGTTGCTTAACCTGATTGGTGAAGGACAGAAGAGCAGTAGTTGTACTATGATTTGGGCGGAAGCCATGCTGTGTGGGTGAGAGGAGATTATGTGAGATTAGGAAGTGCATCACTTGAATGTGAATACATTTCTCTAGGAGCTTGGAAAGGGGGGGATAGGATAGCAATGGGGCGGTAGTTTGCTAGCTCATAGGAGTTGCTGCCTTTGTGAAGAGGAATAATGTATGATATTTTCCAAAATTTGGAGATTTGTGCTTCTTCTATGGAGCGGTTAATGAGAACTGAGACAGGGTGGCCAAGGACTCTGCAGCTAATTTTAATTAGTGGGTAGACCATCTGCTGCGAGGGTGGTAGGTTTTAGTTTTAAGAGTAGTTTTTTTTACTATAGAGGTTGGTACAGGTGATAGTGTAAGTAAGGGTAAGGTATTGTTATCTATAGTTGGTGTAAGTGTAGGATTATTGTTAGTTAGTTGAGTCGATAATGTGAGAATGGATTCTGTAAAGTGGTGATTAAATTGAGAAGCTATGCTGTCATTGTTATTATTGGTGTTTGGGGCGGGGGTAGTAGTTTTGCCAGGTTTTAGAAGGGAATTGATAGCCTGCCAGAATTTCTGTGGGTTTTCGGAATGTTTGTTTTGGATATGAAGGAAGTAGTTTTGTTTATCCAATGTTATTTGTTTTTTGGCCTGATTACGCAGTTGTTGGTATAGTTGTCTATTTTGGCTAGTATTGTTCTTTTTCCAGTTCTTCCAAGCATTGTCTCTGGTTTTTAGTAAGGCTTTAGTGGTCCTATTTAGCCAAAGGGCATAGTTAAATTTGATTCTACATTTCCTAATGGGAGCGAATGTATTTAGAACATTTATAAAAGTACTATTGAAATAGTCGACTGCCTGGTCTAGTGCTAGAGTCTGTAGTGGGTGCCAGTTACATTGTTGTAGTATTCTATTAAGAATTTGTGGATTAACCTTGTGCTCATTTCTAATTTCCTTATACTGTATAGGTTTGGGTATGTTTACCTGTTTTTGAAGTAGGAATGTGGGGCAGTGGTCGCTTAGTTCGTCAGGTAGGCAGCCCACATGATAGTTTTCTTTGGGGAAATTAACTAAAGTCTAGTTGAGAACAGATTGTTTTTTGGTCTTTTTGTCGATTCTGGTAGGTTCCTGGATTAATTGTGAGAAACCAAATAAGTTGATATGGTTTGAAGGATTGTTGGAGTTACATGTAGATCGCCTAGCATGATAGTTTCTTGGGGCAGGATGGTTGTAGCCTATTGTAGAATTTCTTCTATTACAGGTGAGTTATTACCTGGGGGAATGTAGCTGCAGAGGATGCTAATCCTTTTTTAGTTTTTAAGGGATAGAACAGAGCCTAAAGTTTCTACATGGAGAAAGTTGGGTAGTGGGGTGTTCAGAGGTTGGAGGTTAAGTGTGTTCTTAAATAAGATTGCAACTCCACCTCCTTTTTTGGTAGTTCTGTCATGCCTTAGGATACTATAACCAGGGGGTAGAATTTCATTGTTTTGGGTGTTGGGTTTTAGCCAAGTCTCGGTAATAGAAAGTATGTCTGGGGAGTAGTGGAATATGAGTGCATGTAAGTCATGTAGTTTATTGGATATACTTCTTGAGTTTAAGTTAATGATAAAAAGTTCTGATTCTTGTTTGTGTGAAAGTAGTTTGTTGAGTGGACCTGGGTTGGGGTAAATGTCTCCTGAGATTAGTAGCCATTTTTTGAGGAATATTTTGAGTTTTATAGCGTGGACTAGATCAGAGTGAACTTTAGATGCTATGTGTTTATTGAGAGGTATTGTGGTGTGTCTTGTGTATGAGAAATAGTGAGCTATTTTTGAATAATGTGGAGCAGATTGTAATATTTAAGTGTGTTTGTAAGTGTGTGCAAGTATGTGTTGTGTAAAAGGTATTGTTAGGTGGTAGTGTTGTGTGTATGGATGTGGTATAGGCTAGGGTAGTGAGAGATAATAGTAGTATAGATTCTAGGGCTTGCATGATATGTCTGGGTGAAGGTTGTAAGTAGGTAGTTATGTATTAAAGTGGGAGTAGGCTTGTTAATTGGTTGGTGTTGGTAGGCTGTTTAATAATAAAGAACAATTACTTACAATAGTCATATATATATGGTCACAAGCATAACCCCTGTTAAAAAAAGTGCATAGTTAGCACAATCATGTAAGTGATTAAAAATCCAATAAACAAATTGTGATGTTATACAAAGATGCTTTGTTTCCTAACTCAGACCCTGTACTAAATATTCATTCAAATATAAACGTCAGAAAATGCGAAACCCATAAATTGCCAACATGTAATGTAATTAAAAGAAACATTCATCATGCCCCTTATCATAAAAATATAGCAATATATGCCAACATTCTTGCAAAATATATAAAAAGAATACCCAAAATGTGCATACAAGATCCAAATATTGATAACACTGTTATGAAAAAAGTCAGAAAATGATGAAATGACCCCAACTTGGTACAATATAGTAGTAGAAATTCCTGTTACAGATTAGTCTCATGCAATAATCCTGCAGACAATGTCTATAGTTGTGGCCCATATGGTGAATGTACCCTGAAAGAAATCACCAAATGTATAACCACCTTCTAAAGTATAGTAGTGACTAAATCAGATAGTGTGTAGATCAAAAAAATGCTGATGTTCAAGGAAAACACCCGAATTGCTAGATAATAACCCATGATCAAAGTCTGAGGCAGTGCCCCATACAAAAAATAATCCATCCCCCGAAATAAGTAGCTGAAATCAAAAAAATAAAATCCATTACTGGGCTGAAACCGCCGAAGCAAGATGGTGTCTCTGCAAGGAGAAATCCCCTCAACGTGCAGTGAAGCCAAAATAACGTCTCCGAATAACGTCTCCGAATGCTTTTCAGTCAATTATGCAGCACACAAAAGTTGTATCAAACTACTGGTTTCTTGCATGCAATCTATAAATTTAAAATTTTACACTGATTACAATAAATCCGCTGCTGAAAAAGAGTCCAATCCCAGTCAGACATTTCTGGTCAACAAAGATTTATTAGTTAGATAGATAGATAGATAGATAGATAGATAGATAGATAGATAGATAGATAGATTCTGGAAACAACATGTAAAACAACCAACCACTCAATGAGGATGAAAGACTAACTACTCCGTACCCAGACATTTGGTAAATGGGATAGTAAGTGAAACTGAAGATGAGTGTATACTGTGAACCAATACTATGCTCAGTATTTCCCCTAAAATACCCATCGATTGGCAAGAGAAAGAAGAACCTCTATTTCTGACTCATTTAGTTGGACTTCACGCTGCATCAGTAGAATGACCAGCTCTTCTTGTACATCTGAGGAATCCAGTGCAAAACGACCACATGGACATGAACCTCCAAAATTTCCTTTACTATTTTTTGTTACCTGTTTCAGGACCTGTTATGGTGGTTTGCTGGGAGATGTTGAGCTTCACCCACTACATGGTCCTTGGCTAGGATCTAGCTCAGTTCTGCTTTATAGGCATTGTTTTCTGTAATCTGCACTTGCAGTGCAGGTTCTTCATTTCTGGAATGGATCTTTGGATGAATGCCAGAGATAGAATTAACTAGACAACAAAGTTGAAAACTATCTTGAAGCTTCATTTCCAGTTAGTCGAAAAAGTCCATCCTAGCATTATTCCTGTCTAAAGGTTACCATCTAAGTATACTGATATTTTAGTGGAGAAAATTTCATTACAGAGGTCACTTGCTCTGTATAAATAAACCCTTTGTAAATGAAAAACAATAAAAACAATATGTCCAATAGGAGGTCATGGTGACAAGTGTGGCACCTCTCTTTCAATAGAAATAAAACTGAATCATCATACCTACTACTGCGCCAAGTGCATACCTGGTTCCTTTTAAATAGCTCGGCACTAGCACGAATGCAGCACTGAATTGCTCCCCTGGTTTGAATATGCTGCACCTTTTATTGCACCATTGTCATGTCAGAGGATTGCTGCACTTCAAATTGCTGACAATATGATTCTTAGGATTATTTTTCTGGCCAGACCTTCTGGGCACCACTGCATCTCTATATCCAAGAATAAATGGCTTCCAGGTTCTGCTAGATCAGCCCATCTGCTAACACATTGCCTTTCAAGCTCCTTAATGAATGATACTGTCTACTTTTGACTAACTGACTAATTGTTCACAAATCCTCCTGCTCAGTATGCATCTGTACAAGGATCAAACTTAAGTGGCCACCATCTTCCACAACCATCCATGAAGAATTATTTTAAAAGCTCATCTGAACCTTTTGGAATGCTTTTCCTGCCAAATTACAACTCTACAAGATCACTCTTTTTTAAGAAAAAATAATAAATAAGTAAAGGGG
This sequence comes from Protopterus annectens, assembly GCF_019279795.1. Taxonomy (NCBI): domain Eukaryota; kingdom Metazoa; phylum Chordata; order Ceratodontiformes; family Protopteridae; genus Protopterus; species Protopterus annectens. The sequence goes on along the minus strand of NC_056730.1, from coordinate 419,810,433 downwards.
CACCTAATTACATAATGCAAATGTTCTTTTTTATGAACACTGATTAGCTCCAAACTTAACCCTTCATGGTCTCCGAATTACAACTAAAATCTTACATTCATATAATTTGATGCTGGAAAATCACTGTTGTTCCTTAGCTGCATTTACTTCTCCATATATTGTAGTATCTTACTCTTGCGATCACTGTGTCTTTTAGATTACTTTATAAAAAATGTACTTATATGTGCCTGTTGAATATGTGTTGTATATGCATTGTGTTTTTATACATACATACATATATATATATATATATATATATATATATATATATATATATATATATATATATTCCCTTTAAATCCTTGAATTAACAAAAAGTTGACTCGCATAACAGCGGGACGACTTCAGTGAAAATTTAAATGAACAAATTCCTGGAACAGCTTATTTTGCCTCCAGGAAATTAACCACTTAGCCACCATGGTGGACTTTGACGTTTTCTCCACTATATTGTGATCTTGGAGTTTGTATATTTAGTTAGAAGAGGATGGGGGGGTGCAGCCCCCAGTTTGGTGGATTTGATTTGCTTTGGTTTTTGCTTTAGTTATTGGTGGTCAAGTGGTTATTTTCCCGAAGGTGAAATACTCTGTTCCAGGAGTTCTTTCATTTAAATTTTCTCTGAAGTCATCTTGCTGTTATGCAAGTCGATGTTATGTTAAGTTGTTGTTATGACATAGACCCATATATATATATATATATATATATATATATATATATATATATATATATATATATATATATATACACACACACACACACACACACACACATCTATTTATCTATATATATCTATATCTATATCTATATATCTATATATATATATATATATATGTGTGTGTGTGTGTGTGTGTGTGTGTGTGTGTGTATGTATTGCCTCACCTTCCACTAACCCACTTAACAGACTACAAATAAATCAACATCCTTTTTTAAACTATGGCACAGGTCTTTTGTACTCACTGGTAGCTACTAGAATATAGTATGGTTACTCCTGTGAAATGTTTAGTATCACAGTATTAACTGTGCCATTCATGGTGTGAAACTCCTGTAGGAAACAAACATCAAGTGATAAGAGTATTAGAATGTAAACCAACATGAGTTCTCTTTTTTTTTTTCATGTAGCCCCTTGACATTCCATATTGCACAAAGTGAGGACATGGTCTTATAAAATAAAACAGATGCTAACCATAGTACATACAGATTCCTTACCTTCAACAACAGAGAAAACAGATTACTCTGTAGTCATCATTACAGGAGCAGCCCTCTCACAGTACCTTTCTCATCTTCCCCCAGCATAATCCATAAAGTTTAAACAGCTAAAATCAAAACATGCATTCAGTTTATATACATAACAGAACCAGATAGCAGAGTATATAATTCTGAATGGTATGCCCTGTCTGGGACCAACATTATATAACAAAGCCACTACTAATGAAATTCCACACTAACCATTTCCCTGAGAGTGTGAAGATATTCCACTCTGGCCACTTCCCTGGGATTGTGATGATATTACATACTGATGATTTCCCTGGGATTTTGATGATATTCTACACTAATGACTTCCCTGGGATTGTGAAGATATTCCACACTAACTACTTCCCTGGGATTGAGATAATATCTACACTGATGACTTCCATGGGATTGTGAAGATATTCCACACTGAAGATTTTACTGGGATAGTGATGATATCCCATACTGATGACTTCCCTGGGATTGTGATGATATTCTACACTAATGACTTCCCTGGGATTGTGAAGATATTACACACTAACTTCTTCCCTGGGATTGAGATGATATCTACACTGATGACTTCCATGGGATTGTGAAGATATTCCACACTGATGATTTTCCTGGGATAGTGATGATATTCCATACTGATGACTTCCTTGAGATTGTGATGATATTCTACACTAATGACTTCCCTGGGATTGTGAAGATATTCCACACTAACTATTTCCCTGGGATTGAGATGATATCTACACTGATGACTTCCATGGGATTGTGAAGATATTCCACACTAATGATTTACCTGGGATTGTGATGATATTCCATACTGATGACTTCCCTGCAAATGCAATCATATTCCACACTAACAACTTCCCTGAGATTGACATGATATTGTACTCTGATGACTTCCCTGGGATTGTGAAGCTATTCCATGATTTCTCTGGGATTGTGATGATATTCCACACAAATGTTTTCTATGGGATTGTGAAGCTATTCCACACTAATGATTTACCTGGGATTGTGATGATGTTCCACACTGATGGCTTCCCTGGGATTGTGATAATATTCCACACTAAGGATTTACCTGGATTGTGATGATATTCCACACTGATGACTTCCTTGGGATTGTGATGATATTCCACACTGATGACTTCCCTAGGATTGTGATGATATTCTATACTGATCAATTCCGTGGGATTACCCCTATCAGAACAAAAAGGAGTAAGAGAGGATGGCAAATATTATCTAGCTAGACTGCACAGTCTGGCAGATTGGACAGACTTGATTAAAATATGCTATTACTTTTACATGTGCAAAAATATACATGCAAAAGTAGAGCAGTCCTGAATTACAGTCAGACATACACATTCCTGGAATACAGGCAAGAAAAAATACACCACTCCTGTAATACAAACAAAGACAAGTATTCCATTGGAGCTCAATATTCCTTATACTCAGTATGTAGCTGGAAAAAAAGATAAAAGTAGGGAAGAGAGTTCTCACATCCCTTTAGAAAGGAAAAAATAAGGAAATATAAGTAAATTGCAATGCTATCATCAGCTCTGTGTCATCTTCTGTGACTGGTTTAGTCCATAGCACCAACTAGTCAATGGTGTCTTCCTGTTTATGTGCACTGAGATGGTTACATGGCACAAGGAGCTGTCCACTCAAAGAAAGCACAAAACCGTATACATCTAGGTGTTGACAGAACCTTGCCCTCCAACACTATACCCATTACAAATAATCCAGTTAGACAGTAATAAACTGCACTTTACTTACAGCTAACAATCTACACAATAACAGAATAACCCAATTATGCCAAAGTATAAGACAGCCTCTTAGTGCCGGAGGTGTCACCCATACCTACTGAGAATCTATGCAGTCAAGCCAATGGTTTTAAAGCCAGCTATCCCTACATACCTCCATAAATGTTGTTCCTTCGGCTTTTCCCAGTTAGGGGTCACCACAGTGGAACTCCGGCCCACTAATGATCGGAGATTGGAGTAGAGAGTGGACAAACACAGATCCTCTCCCACAGTGTGGTTAACCAAAGGTTATGATCTGACAAAATCTGCTGGCTTTTAGCTTCTGTATATAACCAACAATACACACAGAGCTGAACATGATTACTGCTGGGCTATGATTGGTAATGCATGCTCACTTATTTTCCATTTAGCTTGCTCAGATTACCTACTTCATTAAATCTATGTAGAGTTTTGTGAATGGTTCCACAAAACTGACAACTCAGGGAAGACTATTTAGATATTTAATGATAATAATAATAATAATAATAATAATAATAATAATAATAATAATAATATCAGTTTTGTTTATCTGTGCATGTATCTGTAATGTGACCTTATAGTCTGTAACAGTAAGGAGAATTGTGGTCTAGTTTAGGGAGTTATTTCTGAGTCCCTAATTCCACTTTTAAGACAATGTTTTTTCTGCTTTTTTTGGAACCAGCAGCTTTTGTCAGCAAACTTCCAAATTATTTATTACATGACTGGAGGAGTATTAGCTCACAGTCATTACTGTCTGAATGACAGTAGTGGGGATTACAGGTCATGATCTTTCTTCCAGAATCATACTCTTTGCCAGTTTGCCATACATAGCTGCAAGATATATGACAATGCATTGTAGATGAACTGGCTCATCTGTTTGTTGTTGGTATGCAAGAAATAGCTGCATGATTCATACTACTGCCATCAGATAGTTTTGGTGTTAGCAATGTGGAGTATTTAAAACTACTGTACATGGTTTACTCTGCTATTTAATTAGTTGTTGATAAGACAGGATTGGTGATCCACTCTATATAGTACTATATACAGTGCAATGTGCAGACATTCAATCAAGCAGTAAGCAGATTTACATATTATTGCTATAATTTTTCATATGCACTTTTTCCTCCTTTGCCTGCCAGCCCTCAAACCACATACCTACCGGAGTTGAATCCATTCATTCCATGGAGTGAGGAAATCCCTTCTTATTCCCATAGAAGAAAACCATCTGGGGGGGTTGTCATGCAGGCAACCATTCTGGAGTAGGGAGCTCTCACCAGCTTCCCATCATTGAAAGTATTTTGTATGAATGTCCCAACCTTCTCCTTGGGTAGTGATATGGGTACCTACATCCCAATAAAGACCATCTATGATCTTTTTTCACCTCATGTGTCCTCATGTGCACTCCTCCACATAGTCAACAAGAGCTACAACCACTGACTTGCATAGTCATACCCTTACCATCCGTGAAATGGCCCCCATCCTTTTGACTCCATTCTTGCCCTTTGGCTGTGATTGAGATGGGATTGACAGCAGGGGCTAGTTGGTTTCCACCCCCTCCTCCTAGGATGACCATGCTGTTTCTTCTAACTTTGACATCAATTGCCTAAGTTGCTATTTGAGCTCAAGTCAACTCCCTTTATGCCACCAACACAGCTACTGTTACTATACACTTCTGTTATGAAAGTTAAAAAAAATATGACCATTTGACCTTAAATCATGCTTTAGGAATACCTGTAATGCATAAGGCAAAGGATTATAAAATGAAAAAAAAGTTTCTTACTCAGCCAAGAGCTAGGAAGAAATATTAAAGGCCATGGAGAAGTCTGAGTTATTACTAGCTAAAGGTGGTGATGTGACAGAGGCTTAGGAGGAGGGGTAAGAGCCATGTGATGATCTCAGACCACAGTTCAAAGAGTAGACAATGTACTCACTGATGAAGCATAGGGAGAGACAATAAATGATTTACATGTATTCCATGCCTTCTTATGGCTTATATTTGCCCCTGCTCCAAACCAAGCTAATACTGTAACCCTTTCTATACATCCTTCCACTATGTATCATCCTCTATTAACTGTCAATCTTAGCTCTTTGTCCTTCCGTCACTGCTCTTCACTCTCTTTTCATTTACAATAACCTATTATCTTGAGTATCATTGTAAAAGGTTCATGTAAGCTTTACAACTATTTAGTCCCTGTTAATGATTAAACTTAACTCTACTTAAGTTTTTCATATCATGTGACTTTATCTACCAAGAACTTTTCAATATATATATCTTATTCTGTCTACCTTCTCTAAGCATACTACTATATCTTCCCTGTACAGAACCAACATGTTTAATATCCAATGCGCAGTTCGAATGACAATAAAACACTCACTATTTATTAAAACAAAAAACAACCGGTAAGCGCATTCATTCACAAAGAACAACCAGGTCTGAAGAAGTTCTTTGTGAATGAAAGCGCTTACTGTTTTTTTTGTTTTAATAAATACTGAGTGTTTTATTGTCGAACCAACATGTTTGATACGTTGCTCTTAGATTGTAGGTATATGGCTCCTTTATCTCTCTCAAATACCATCTGTGTATTACGTATTGTTGATAATAATGCAAATATTATTTCTTTTGTCACATCTTATACTGTATAATCAGCTATACAAGTGTTTTAATCTTTTACGTATTATGTTGAAAATAGAGATTTTTCTCAGCGGGCCTCCACTGAAAATGGGTATTCTACCCAGTTGGACTTTTCAGGTAACCAAATGTCAAATAACTAAAATACATACATGAATAAATGATCGCTTTGGACAAAATAGGATAGTGAGAATGAAATACAAAAAAGCATGGTAACAGGAAAATCTACCTGATAAGAGCAAGAAAAAGTGAAAGAAGAAAAAGAGAAAGTGAGGGAACCATCAGAAAGATGTAAAAGAACAGTAGCATGAGAAGTAACGTACCAGCCTTCTCCACTCTCAAAGTGCTGGCAATTGTGATAGTTCCATGAGGTCTTTGAAGATCTTTGCATTACATACTAAAGTAATCAGGGGTAGTTGGCTACATCATGCAACAAAGTGACCAAATCAAACTTGGCTACATTGTGCACCAAAATGACTAAGAGCAATGGACTTGGTTACTGATTCTCTTTCTCAAACAAAAGGCTATGGGTCAGGGCCTGCAACAACTCAGCAAGTCATAAGTGCCAAATTCCTTTAAGGAAAACAGATGCCACATGGCAGATTTCTGGGGGCATGATAAATTAATTGTTTGTTTCTTTCTTTCGGCTTTTCCCAGTTAGGGGTCGCCACAGCAGAACTCCGGTCCGCTAATGATCGGTAGTGGATTTTTACGTACCGGGTTACCAGCCCTGATGCACAACCTTCAACGAAGACACGCCCCAATATGTTAAGAAAAATACATATTAAATTGCTTTTTATTTCCAATTATTTATTTATATATTATATTTATTCCAGTTTGGTGACCGGGGAGGTCCACTGGGCTCAAGAGCCCATTTTCAGTGGAGGCCCGGGGAGAAAAGCCCAGTTACATCACATAATGAAAATACAAAGAAAATTATTTGAATTACAGTCAAATGGGTAGAATTTCCACAAACAGCAGGTAGAAATGCAGTCGAATAGGTAGTCATTTACTTAAGCAACTAAGATGTTAAAGAAATTGTCCAGGAGGATGAGAGGCGTAAAGCATAAGGTTGGATGTAGATATTAGTTACATTAACAAATGTATGTTTGTGAGAGAAATTAGAAAGGTATGAAGGTTAGCCAGGAGAGAAGGAAGAGGGGAGCTTGGGAGGTATAGAATGAAGAGTGCAGTTACATTTTCTGTGTATATGCAGGTAGGAATGGAGTTGTGTTTTGAAGGAGTGTAGGTTGTCACAGGTCCTCAGTGTATTTTATGGGAACATAAGTACACCTCTGCATTACGTGTTGAGAGGTAAGTGTTGAAGTCTAGCTGTGGCAATTCCAGAAATAGTGCAGGTTTGACTACATCTTTCACTGTCCATTCAAGTCCTGCAGTCTAGTTACTGTGTGGTTACTGCAGCATCAATGTTAACGCTTCACTGATATCTGAATGACTCACTCTGAATTGATGTATCATTTTACTGAGAGACGTCTGTGTTTTTAAGAAGGGATTTAACATAAAAAATTATTTACAGTCAGGGGTTAAAAGTGTCATCAGTATGGTCATCAGCCAGTGAAGACTGTCACCTTTTTTATTCATGCTTGTGATAGAGAATGACTGCTGCCATGATACTTCCAAAATGGGGGATATCACTGCTATGTTTCAATTCCTCTAGGTGATTTACTCTGTTCTTACTTCAGTATTTAAGTGTTATATCCAAAATCAGGGCATAGAGTTCTTTAAGAATGTGTCCTCTGTAAAGTTTTCTTAGCAGCAGAATCTATTTCTAATGTGATTTTTAAATTGGATAGCTGACCAAATGCACCTCCTTATTTTATAGTTTCAGAGGTATTCCAAGGCCATTCTTGCCTTTCCAGTACCCTTCCTCATATAGCATTCCCTTTCTCCACAAGGGCCATATCAGTCAATACTGGAGTAAATTTGTGCATACTCATCCCGCTATCTAATCAAGTTTAAAGAAAGCTAGTGAATTGCACTGCTTAACATGCAGATAAAGGGTATTCATCATGCAGATAAAGGGTATTCCTTTTTTATTTACCTGTTGATAAAGATTTATATACCTGGTTCTGGTATGGGTAGAGCTATTGGACTTCAAAAACATGAGTTCCAGGACAACTGGGTCTCCAATGGTACAGTACGTGACACAGAAATCTCCTCTTAAAGGTCTAGAAGACACCAAATAAAAGGATGGAGCTTCTAGCTTCTCTTGTTATGTCAGGGTCTTTAGACCTGTAATCTTTTTTGTTAAGAACATTTCTGGTCCTTCTGATTTTTTGAGATATTTAGGGAGATACACCATAAAGGGAACACTGTAATGATAACTGGCTGGATCAATGCAGGGTACAAGAGTGTGATTACCTCTTTAGACCTTGATTATAATCTTCTGGAAATCAGCTTAGTTTAATAAAAAGATTTTCTAATAATTGCTGATGCATGATGGCAAAAGAGAGGAAGGTATCAACCTAAATATCTAGGTCCCCAAACTGAGCCAGATCATGGTCAAATGGAGCCCTGGGCAGGGTAATGGATTGGGGTCCCCCCATTCACAGTCCCCCCAGCCATTCCAGTATCCCATTACTTATCTATTTCTCCCCGCTTACCATAAACACTGTTCAAACCTGTCAGTGTGCATACCATTTTCTGCTTTACTTCTACAATGATTAGGGATATTTGGATTTAATTTAAAACCTTTATTTCAAATTTTATAGCACAAGCACTGATAGACATTTGCTACAAAAAATACATAGTCTCACATAGAAAACAGACATACCATTAACAGTAAACCCATCTGCCCTCGAAACATTTCTTGAAATGGAATTGAAACCCAGATTCAAAGAAATTGCATCTGGCCAGTGGTGGATAAAGTTTACATTTGGGCTATTTTCAAACCATAGCCCCCTGCCCACATTTTAGGACCATTCATACATGCATGTGTTCTTTGAAGCACCTTCCTGATTGTATTAAATAAGAGTGTGTTTTAAATTTGTAGTGTTGAACGTTTTTCCAATAAGCAAGGAAATAAAATGCATGAACCAATAATTGACAAAATTGCTCAATTCAGATCATTTCAACCACATAGGGCTGCTCAGACTTCTGTCATTACAATCTTCCAATATCGGTCAATATACTCAATCTCTGTATAATTAAAAGTAATCTGAATAATTCCACATTAAATATATTTTTAACTAATGAAGAGGTTGCTGCTAGCAAACAACTTTATATTACAGTATTTCATCTACAAATTCAGTGTCTGCTGTCTTGAAGAATAAATTGTTTATGTTACATTAAAAAAAACGAGTAAGCTGCTGGATGGCAAACTGACAACAGATTCAGAGTTACTAGGCATATCATCCAAAGGAGGGCATATTCAGGACTGCAGCATCCAATACAACACAGTATCAGGAATCCATCTATATGCTGTGGGAGTAGAACCCACAACCTTCTGCATCATAGGTTCATAGGTTCATACTAGGCTATCTGCCCTAGGGCATTTATAAGCCTAGCCAGAGTGTGTTTGGCTTTCGCCACCCATTTTAAATTAATTTTGCTATGCCCTTTTTTGAGGTTAGTATACTGTGCCTCTGTCTAACAGTGACACAGAAGTGATACCCGGGGTAAACCTACTATCTCCCATCCACTCATCAAGATTCCTCTTGAAGAGAGTCAATGAGGGACTCTGCCTAACCTCGACTGGGATTATATTCCAGAGTGAAGGGAGCCTCTGGGTTATGAATCTGTCCCTCCAGCATGTCCTATTTATTTCAGTGCTGAGGTTCAAGTCTCTCGAGTGCGTAGCTCGATGGGATTTGGATTTTCTGAGGTGCAGCATGTCCATTAATTCCGGGCTGGACATGGCTTTATACGTCAGGCACAGATCGCCTCTGAGCAGGCGGTATGCCACTGAGTAGAGCTGGAGTTTCTTTAACCGGGCAGCATATGGCATCTGTTTGAGCCCTTTGATCCTCTTGGTGAGGTACTTTTGGGGTCTTTCCAGTTGCTGCAGGTGTCTGGTAAGGTACATCCCAAAAGGGGCATTGTACTCAATTATGGACCTGATGAGGGATGAGTAAAGAGGCACGATGACCTCCCCTGATCTAGATGTGAATCCCTTCATGATTAGGTGGGCTATATAAAATGTTTTTCTAACCACTTTGGCCACGTGGTTGTCAAATGAGAGATTGCTATCAACTTGGGTCCCCAGGTCCCTAATTATTTCTTCCATACTTAATGGATTACCACCTATGTGGTAATTTGTGGGCACTTTGTTTTTGCCAAAGGGGATGACTATACACTTTTTGGCATTTAGCTTGAGGCCATGGCTCTGGCACCAGTTGTCTGTTTCTATGAGGCCCATTTGTAGGAGGCTTGTGTCGGCTGGAGAGTCGATTATGGCGCCCAGTTTGCAGTCATCTGCGAACTTGGTCAGCCACAGTCCTTCTGTGTTAGCCTGTACCTCCGAGAAATATATACCGAACAAGAGAGGTCCCAGGACTGAGCCTTGTGGGACACCACTTGTAACTGGTTTGGAGTCTGACATGGCTCCAGTGATTCTAACCATGTGGGTTCTGTCCTTGAGCCAGTTTGCAACCCATCTAGTGACATAGGGGTTTATATTTAAGCTGGTGAGCTTATCTATAATGCCCATTTGGGGTATTGTATCGAAGGCTTTTGCAAGGTCCAGGTAGGCTGTGTGGACCACCTTCCCCTCGTCAATGGCCTTGGTGACTGTTTCAAAGAAATCAACCAGGTTTAAGAGGCAGGATCTGCCCTTAACAAAGCCAAACTGGGCAGGATCCAGTGTCTGTAGGTCCCCAATATCTTTATTTATGAGGTCCATGATGATCCTTTCCATAGCTTTGCAGACCAAGCTAGTCAGGCTTATGGGGCGATAGTTTCCAGGATCCGTTGAGGCACCACCTTTGTGGAGAGGGACCACTGTTGCTGTACGCCACTCTTTGGGTACATATCCTGTAGTAAGGCTGAGATTGAACAGTAGTTTTATGTTTGGGTTTAGTTCTTCTTGGAGTTCATGTAGGACGCAGCCTGGGACACCGTCTGGTCCCATTGATGCTGTGTTTTTTGCTTTGGAGAGGGTGGCTCTTACCTGAGCATTTGAGATGTCAGGGGGGCAGCACTCTGCTGGGATAGATATTTGCCCTTTTGGTGGGGAAGGGGGGGGGAGTTTGCGCTGAACCTGTCAGCTAGGATGTTGGCAATGTCTGTGGGTTCGGTGTATTTTTTGTCATTTTGGACTAATTCTGAGCATATCTGGGAATTCCCACCCAGGTTCCTAACATAACTAAAGAAAGCCTTGTGATTATCCTTAGTGTCCTGTGCAATTTTTCTCTCAAAGCTGGCCTTAGATGATTTTATGAGTGCCCGTAGTTTTTTGCTAATACTGATCAGAGATGCCTTCCCTTTTTGGGATTTTGCTCTATCATGTAGTAGCTTCCTCCTTCTATTGTATAGTTTGTTTATGGCTGGGGTCCACCAGACAGGACGCCTAACTTTGGAGGATTGGGTCTTGGTTTTATTTGGGATTGCATGATCCATGCATTCCTGAAGGTGTTCATAGAATGTGTTTATAAAGGATTCTGCGGTCTGGGCCATATTTTCCACAGGCCCTGGACCTTTGAAGGATTCCACCTCGGTTTTGAGGAGTGTGAAATTTGCTTTAGAGAAGTTTTTCACTGTGGTTTTCTGGGCAGGGGCTGGGGTCGGGATGTGAATATCTAGTGAGATTAGTTTATGGTCTGATCTTACCAGTGAGGGATACACTTCTGGTCTGGAGCATAGAGTCCCCATTTTGGTGATGATCAGGTCCAGTATGTTTTCCCCTCTTGTGGGAGTGGCAACAAGTTGTTCCATAGCATTTGAGTTTATAAATTCTAGGAACCTTCGGGCTAGGGTTTTGGAGCTAGAGTAATGCTCCCAGTCTATGTTAGGGTAGTTGAAGTCGCCCAATATAATGGTGTTTGGAGAGACCTTCATATTTTCCAGTGTTCTCAGGAAGGCCGAGTGGGGTTCCTGGGTTTGGGAGGGTGGTCTGTAGCAGGCTATACACTGGAAGGCAGTTTTACCCACTGTTAGTTGCACATGGATAGTCTCTGATGCTTTGTGCTGTGCCACCAACCTGGAGGTGTGGGTATCTTTGACGAATATTGATACTCCCCCTTCTTTTGTGGTTCGGTCCAAGTTTTGGGGCCGAAAAACATGGTATGAGGTATAACCTGGTAGTGCTGGGGTGCTCTCTGGAGCCTTGAACCAGGTTTCTGTTACTGTACAGATATCAATGTTCTCCATGCTAAGGAGAGTTTCGAGTGCGTGCATCTTGAGGTTTAGACTTCTGGCGTTGAGTAGCATTACATTTAGTTTCTTATCCCTTGTGATATGGAGGTGGGTTTGTCTTTTGAGCCTTGCCTTTGTATGTATGGTACTTGTTGTGCTACCAACAAGGCATTTAAGTTCTGTACAATACAATAGTGATGACCATTTACTAAACAAAACAATTGCATGCTGTAAACAGACTTAGCATGAGCAGCAGAAAACAACTCTTACTTTGAAGCTCACAGTTCCTTGAAAGTGCACTTAAACCTCAACACCTTGAAAATGCACTTGGAACTCAAACTCAATTCCTTAAAAAATGAACTTGAAACTCAATTTTTTATTTTTAGCAGCTTGGTAGTTGGGGTAGAGGACTCAGGTTATTGTTTCCTATAACCAAGGTACAGTGTTTGAGCCTTAACAAATGAACTAACCTGACATCCCTACTGTAGATCATTGAGTGTATTATTCCTATTCAGTCACTGTAGCTAGATAGCATGTGCTTATAAGTACTAAGCACATGCAAGATCAGTGCCGTTTTGTATAGTCAGTCAAAGTGAATGCACTCATGAATGGAGATGCACATGTGAGTGTGCTTGAAGTAATGAGAGAATCAGTTAGCTTAAATACAAGTTCTAATTATATTTCCTGACATGTTTATATACAATAAATATCTTGAACCCATACACCGCTTCATTGTCTCTTTTGAATGCATGAGACAAGCGACACCTACCTAGGGCATTTCACATACACGCACCTACTTAGATGTCTGTCCATGCTGTGGAAAAAATCAGGTTATTTACATTCTATGTGTGGAAACATAGGAATATCTTCTTATATTTAAATTTGGATCGTGGAAAGGAAAAAGCAAACAACGGGTCTATACCATGATGATGCATTGACACAACAGGTATCTGTGACTAGATAGAAAGGGTGTTCTTAAAGAAGAATGCCTTCAAAACATGTAATTTTTCTGTTCATTTTTGTAATTAAAAAGGAAATGCGACAGCCACCCCGGCTAATGGGCAGCCTCACAGCCAGTGAGCCCTAGGCGACTGCCTAGGACGCCTAGTGCTAGATGCAGCTCTGTCCGTAACTACATTTTCATTTTGTAGAGTTGTATTGTCTAGACAGTAAGATGAGAGTAAGGGTTGTCTACCAAAAGTGATGATACTACACCTTTTAGACTTTGATTTGAGCCCATTTTTAATGCACCAATAATTTGTTGTTTTACTTCTAATTTTTACTGTTTGTTGTTTAAAAGGAATGATAGATTTTAGACAGGCAAATGATAGCCACTCCAAGGTGCCTAATCAGATATAAATTTACACAGACTACAGACTACAAAGAGGACAATCCAAAGGTTATTAGAAAGAATTCTGGGCTGTATTCATTAACAGCCACATGGTAGCGTGCTATTTGGTATTATACAACGACTGGCCATTAGTATTCAAAAAGTAGCATGCTGATTGGTCAGCTCAATCAGCATGCCCATTGTAAATCCAAGCATATAACAATGGAAAAAGGTCTGGTCACCTTGACTTTTTTCCATTAATATATGCAATAAAAAGAATTTACTTTTATTTTATTTTTTTTTAAATAAGCTCACAAAACTGGAGACCAAAACGAATGACAGGGACAGCACAGAGAACAATAAAAGGATAATCAGGTACGTTATATATAATTAAATAAACCTACCTGATTATCCTTTTATTATCTCAGCCCCATCTCTCCTGTACATTAAATGCCTCCCAGTTGCTTTCTTTATTTCTTTTTTATTATTATTTTAGTTGAAAGAAAAGCAATGGAGATATTCTTTTTTTCATTGTTTCTTCACACAGCAATGGTGTACTGCATAAGTATAGGAACACAAGTCCCATATGCATGTGCAGTACATCAGCAATGCTCCAGGATATCAAGGGAAAAGCAGAAGACCACCACGGCACTGTTATACAAAGACATTATTTAAGAAAAGTAAGGAATTTTTTTTCTTAAATAATGTAATTGTATAATATCAACAACCGACTCCATGGTGTGGTATATTGAAGATTTACCCACGGTTGTCTTTGTCTAATCACTTGTGCTTTGCCCTCATGATTAAACCACACAAACCATGGGTAAATCTTCAATATACTACACCCATGTCATTGATTTTTGCTATATTAAATAAACACACTACATGATGTATACTAGCTACTGGTACTTTTCAAAGACCCACAGGTCCAGGGGTGTCATAGGCATCAGCCTCTAGAATATTACATAAGTGTTTAAATGCACTACTGCTACTACAGGAAATGTATCAAATCTGTTCCCACATGTCCCACAGGAGAGAGCAGGAACCATGCAGGAATTCTATGCAGTAACACACGGGGGCCATAGACTGCGCACACATAGAAATAAAAGCCCCATCTGGTAAACAGGGAAGGAGGCACATCAAATATAAGCTACCAGTTTATCTGTAATGCCCAAGGAATCATCTACAATGTCTGTGCAGGTAGCCCCGGCAGTTTCCATGACTCACACATATGGCACTCCTGGTTTGCTAGGGGTGACATTTCTTAAGGGCATCTGGTAAGGATGAGGTTACGCACTTTTCTCATGACACCCATGAGAAACCCACACAACACCACTGAGCAAGCATACAATGAGGCCCATGCTCAAACTAGGAATATCATAGAACATGTGTTTGGATTGCTTAAATCATGATTCTGGTGTCTAGACACATCAGGAGGTGCATTGCAGTACATCCTAGGTACTTTGCCAAAATAATTGCAGTATGTGCCATTATACAGAATATAATTCTCAGCAAATATCTTCAACAAAGACAGCAAGGGGCAGGACCACACTTTCAAGAACCACAAGCAGTGACAGCAGCAGCAGGAGATACAGATGAGGCATCTGAGGGAGAACCGCCAGCTACAGATGGTGCTGGCAGACGGAGATGTGCACAGTATGCCCTGGCTCTGGCTAGGAAGCAAAGGATAACTCACACAATCACTACCTAGGTCAAAGCCCAGCATCCCATGCACATGCACATACATATAGGAAAACTGATGCCTGTCAGACTCCACAAACTTTACTTAACCATGAAATAGCTTTGTTCTGATAGCATCAGACTGAGACCCAAGGACACAATTGTTCCCTGCAGTAATGACACGGTAAGTGTGGAACCTGTAAAGGAAAAAAAAAATATATATAACTGATTACTGTCTTATAGAAATATGCATATTCTCCTAAGCAGACCATTTATCTTCTTCTTCTGACTTTTCCCAGTTAGGGGTCGCCACAGCGGATCACCCGTCTGCTCATGATTGGCAGTGGAGTTTTACGGTGTCAATTTGCCAGCCTGGCGGCCAATGTTCCACAGAAGGCACACACACACACACACACGCACTCACGCCTAGTGCCAATTTAGAGTGCCCAAATCCACCTACAGCATGTCTTTGGGGTGAAAACAGAGCACCTGGAGGCAACCCACATGACCATAGGGAGGACATGCAGACTACACACATAAAGCACCCCAGCTGAGGATCAAACCAGAGAACCTCTTGCTGTGAAGTGACAATGCTAACTGCTGCACCACCAAGCAGAGCATTTATCTGTGGTGTACATTTGTACTGGGTCCCTATTAATTCATCGAAATTTCAGTTCAGTGAATGGCATTTTTGGTGCACTTATATTGAACATGCCATTCGTCGAACTGTTCATACTGAGATTGTGGTACAGCCCTTGCCTTGCTGTAGTACGATCTCTGTGTTGGTATATATAATTAGCGGGGGGCACAGCAGCCCACAAGAGCATAATTCAATGAACAGCATTTCTGATGAAATGCCGTTCTTTGAAGTGAGTTTTCGCTGATTAAATATAGACCCTTTATGTTAATAATGTCTCCTATGTTAGAGTTTTGCAATACACAATTACATATTATAACCAATACTGTGCATCAAGCATTTCAATTGACTTCTATCTATAAAACATGAAACAGGTCAATTGTACTCTCATTAGCACAAATATACCAAGAAGCAAGACTGAAGTGCCTAATGCTTCCACTGCTTTACTTACAATTCTAACTGAAATACAATGAGGTTCAACAATTATATACGCAATCATTCACAAATGAGTAGGAACAAGAAATCAAAACTTTTCATCTGCAATACATATTGCTAAATGTAAGCTTGTGAGTAAACAAGCATTAGCTATCCACTGAGTGCATCAGACATATAAGCAACCCTAAGTCACAAGGAGGTGTCATCATCATTTGTACAGGGTGGGGTGGAGGTTGGTAGGAGGGCAAGACCGACACCAAAGAAGTGAATATGTGAAAGTAAGAACCACATGTATCTATCAGAGTATACAGTGTTTGGGGTCAGCAACAACAGATGTACAGCAATCAACATTACTGTTCAGATAGACTGCATGTGTGTGAGATGGTAGGGACAAGTGATTTTGTTTTAATGTGTGTGTGTCTGCATGAACACAATCAAATATTGTGATAGCACTATGTCCTGGCATCTCAGGCAGGTATGAGCCATGCATGGTAGAGTAGTCAGTTTAACATTGTCACTCCCGACCATGAGAACCACTTCTGCCACTGCTACTTCCACAGCTCTGGCTAAACGTTGGGGTGTTACCTGAACTTGAGTGATGTCTGCTGGATGAGTTCTCCTCCTGACTATGCCCGGGACCACGACCCCATGGCCTACCACTTCTGTGTGTGGACATCACAATCACTGATGGAGCAGTGGAAATAGTGTCATTATGGGAGCAGGATCCTATATAGCCACATATGCTAATCCTAGAAGATGTAGTGGCTCTCCAGCCTCCTGGATACCTACCCCCCCCAGCAGATATTCCATCACAGTTGATGTCTGATCTAGTGTGTCATTCATCCTGGTCAAAGAGTTCTGCTTGGTTATCCTATTCCAGTGGAATCTGAAAACTCCTCTAATCTTTTTCTATCTACTAACACAATATCAAATAATAAAGTATGTGCCATAAATTATACAACTCATAGGACTAGATTCTTGTTGGCTACTTTAGATAACATGAATAAACATATTTCTGATATGCCTGATTTTGGCAGTAAAATGCTTTACAGAATATGACTGATTCGGGGACACAGTTAGCAAGACACTGCAAAATATGGATATATGATACTGATGATGCCTCTTCTAGGGCAACAACTACTGGATTTGCCCTTAGGAGGCATTGCTGGCTTTAACTTCAGACCTTGCCTGATGATATTAATGGTAAGTTTTGAATGTTTCTAATACCCCTTAACTTCTTATTGCAGGAAATCTGTACAAAGCCAAAAAAAATTTGTGAGGCAAAGATTCAGAATCAGGGACAGGTTTTACTTGTTACTTCTGCGAACTCAGAAAGTTGAGAACATAAGGGATTTAGCAGTAGAATGCATTTTGTGATGGATAAGAAGTCTAAAATTCAAATATCACTGATTTGCCAGAACACCCCCCCCCCCTACAAAATTTATGAGGAACAGAGCAAATACATAAGACATAAATCTTGACATTCTACTAAAATCTGGACAAGTGAGAGGCATGATGCCTCTCTGGACAAAGACAATCAGTTTTGGCAAACTTTTGTTGAAACATTCCAACCAGGAAAATTATGCAGGATTTCAAACAACTTTTTCTTTCCACATACCAAATTTCTAGAGAAACTATCAGTCCAAAGTCGGTCCATTTTTCCATAAAAGCCAAGCATCCTAACAAAAAGGAAATAAATTATCTTAGAAAAAATGTCAGGATAAGTCTAAGACAGATGGTAAAGGATCCAAAGAATCATTTGGTGACAAAAGCTCCAATTTATGACTACATTCTTCCCCCGCCCTGCTTCTCCCCACCTTAGCCAACCCCCGTAACATTCTTACATGAAGACTTGCTCAGTGCCTTTACCTTTGGAGAATAATAAGACCCAACACCTGGGCACTGAACATCATTCAAAATGAGTACGGATTGACTTAAATTTCCCCATTGGTTCCCTCTGGCAAGCTTTAGGTACACCCCAAGCAAGTCTGGTTCTTCTTCTTTTACAATGATTCTTCCATCAAGGGATCATAAAATCAGCCCAGACTTACTAAAAAGGAAATTAGTTTTAGTTCATGCTTTCCCTTGTTCCAAGAAAAGAAGGGGTACGGAGTCCAGTTTTGGGACTTATCTACCCTAAATACATTTCTAAGAATTTCAAAGTTCAAAACATTGTATCTCCAAAGCCTAAGCTTGCATCTTCTGACTTTCCACAGGCTTTTCTGGTTACCTTGATCTGAAGGGTACTTACCTTCACTTCCCCATTCATCCAAATCACGGAATGTTCATAGTCAAATTTCTGCTTTATCCTTTTTTTTTCTACAGCTACAAGAGTTTTCATAAAATTCCTTGACCCTGGGTAACATTCTGCAGACCCCAGGGTATTCACATCTACCCTTACTTTGATGACATTTGTATCCAGGCTACTTTAGTTGAAAAAACTCTATAATACCTACAGTTTGCAACCAGTCTTTTCTGCATCTAAGCTTCACTCAACATAAAGAAATCTTGCCCTTCCTCCATCTTAGAGCCTAGAGTATTTAGGTTTTCTTCTTTATACTTCCTGCATGATAGCCTTCCTCTCTCAGGAACAAAATTCCAATTTCTATCTTCCTACTTTCGGTTCATCTCATACCTGGAAACAACCTCTGGAAGAAAGATTGTGGGAGCCCTGGAGTACAGGATATCAACAATACAGATGATTTCCTTTGGCAGACTCCATGTGAGGAAGGTTCATTGGTATGTATATCTATCTAAACACAAAAGTGGCACCCTCTGTCCTTTCCAGTTCTTCTCTTATCTTCTGTGAAGAAAGAAATCCTGTGATAGATAAACCAGATAGCACTCAACCACACTCTTGCCTTTCTCAACTCCCATCCCTCTACAAGGTCTCAAAAGAAGCTTCAGACCAGACTTGAGCAGTTTCAGATACCATGAAAGTCAAAGTGATATCATCAAAGTAAGACAGGCAAACATACATAAGCATAAATGAGATGAAAACCATGATCTTTGCTTTATAGGATTTTCATCACTTCTCGTCCCCAGGAACTTTGTAAGTCCTAATGGACAATACTGCAGCCAAACAGTATATCAACAGACAAGGTAAACAAAGTCATACCATTTCTGCAGGCTGGCCATAATAGCTTGTGACATTGTGATTTGTCACCATCTTTTTCTCCATGCAACTTACATCCTATCAGTGATGAATTGGACGACAAATTATGTTAGCAGATTAGTGGATCCAAGGTAGACCTTCACAAATAGATGCTGAACGGTGAGGTCTTCCTTCATATTGTCCAACAATAGGGAACTACCCAGATAGCTTGATTTGCCTCCACTCTGAACAGACATCTCGGGCTGCTCTTTTCCAGAATTCTAAGCAGGAAAGTATGGAAAATGGATGCCTTATCAATTTCTTAGAAAGGAAATAGTTTTATGCCTTCCCTTCCTTTCCATTCCCTCCATAGGTCCTTTTGAAAATTCAGAAAGACAAGCCAAAATGCTGCTTGAGACTCCCTTTTGGCCTAGGCATCATTGCTTCAACCTTATTTTGCATGTAGCCAAGGGAAGTCATCAACATTATCAGTCCACAAGCGGCCAGCACCAAAAGGTAATCAACACAGTATCACAAAGTAGTTAGAATACTTTAATTAAATGAATAAGTCCCAGACCGGTTTCAGCAAACCTGCCTTCCTCAATGGGATATGTAACAAATAATCCCATGCATCCATAACCTATTAAATAGTACATCCCTCCAATAGGAAGTCAGCTTCACATGTTAAGTCATTTCCTATAACACTGATTAATATTCCTGAAAAATGAACAAATAAATGTCACCATTATATGTATTGTAAATCACAATTCATTAGTTTTATAGGTGATCATTTAGCCCCGGTGAAAAGAGACCGACCCCCCCACCAATTTTATAATCCAATATTTCTCCTTTTTGTTTAAAATAGAATGCCAGCCCTGTTTATTACTTCTATTGCCAAGGATCCTGTCTATAATCATAAAGTAGAACTGGGCAGTACTGTGAACCATACAATGTCTATATAGTGCATTTGTCAACCTTTTATTGCATATATCACTCCTATGTTCAGACATACGGAGACGCAAGGAAAACTTTTGGCAAATGAGGAGTTACATCATGTCCTTGGTCTCAATTGCCAGTTTTCCTATAGGAAGGGTAAAACACTGGGATCACATTTTTCTCATTTTAAACGTACCAGCACAGGGGGTGTGATACACCATCAGATCACTATTACTGGGGACAGATTGTTGGGCACCTTTCCCTGTGGTCATTGTTCCTCATGCCCATATATATTCAAGTCCAAAGAATTTACTAGCAAAAATACCAGTCAGCTTTATAATACCAGATTTTTTGATAATTGTGGAACGGATTGGGTTATATACCTAGCAACATGCACCTGTTCGGTCTTCTGTGTAGGGCAGACATCACGTTCCTTGCATCTTCGTAACTACTTTGTGATACTGTGTTGATTACCTTTTGGTGCGGCCACTTGTGGACTGAATTGGTTTGGTTTGACCCTGCACAAGCCGTACGTGTAGAACTCTTTACTGCCACATAAGTCATCAACATTATCCACAGGATGCTCACACAAAAAAGGGGTCACTCATTTGTCCAAACCTATAAGCTCTGAATTTGACTGCTTGTTGATAAACTTTTAATTCATTTCAATAAACTTTACTCTGAGGACATGCAGTGTGCAATATGAAACCTGCTACAAGATAAGTTTACATTCCCATATGGAAAAGAATTTCTGTCTTTTGCCGCAACAGAGGACAGTACTCTTATCAACTGGGTATACCTATTACTGTTGAATATTTGTGCAAGTTACTTAATTCAGGGCTAGCACACACCTCTAGTGAGACACATTTGTCATCCGTTTCTGGCAGTTCCTTAATGGTGACTTTCATATCAAGCTTCAAAAAAAAAATCCATCCCTCCTCCCTGGAGCCTGAACTATACCCTGGAAAAATTGACTCTTTCTCCTTTTGATCCAGCCTCTTCTGCATCTTTAAAGTTTTTTTTCTGTGGAAAATGGTCCTGTTAGTGGCACTAACGTCTGCAAAAAGGGTATCACAATTGCAGCTCCTACGAGCTTGACACCCTTTTTTGATTTTACATAAAGACATGGTGACCCATAGGACTTGCAGGCTTAAGGTGGTCATTGAATATCTCTGAATCATTCCGTTCTTCCTACTTTTTCCTAATAGTCAAAATAAAGGGGAAATAATTCTTAACGTGCTGGATGTCCACAGACAAAGTTCTACTTGGACAAAACAAAATCCATCAGAAAATCTGACCAATTATTTCTTTAATTTGATGGGAAAAGGATAGAACTCCCAGCTTCTTAACATGCCATCTCCAGATGGATTTCTCTTTGCTACTCTTTCCAGTGGAAGCCTGTGTACAGCTAGATCAAGACTCTCTGTGCTAGAGCTGTTGCATATTCAAGAGATTATTTCAAGGGGTTGGACTCAAGACCCATTTTGGAAGCAGCAACTTTGGTCATCTATTCACACTTTCAATAAACATTATAAGGCTAATGCTTTCTCTGGGGCTGGTTTTAGCAGATCCATCCTTCAATGGATTCTGGATCCTAATTCTTACCGCAGACCTCCTCCCAGTTAGCATAAAAGCATTGGGGATCTTCCCATTTGTCAGCAATAGTGCAACAGTGATCTTATGAAGAATATAGTACATTTGTGTAAAAACTTGCCATAACAGCATATATTGGAATAGTCATTGTTGCACTATATCCACCATCTTTCCTTTCTCCATGTTTTTATTACTTTATATCTTCCTTTCATCGAGGTTCACATGTGTGTATCCTGTTCCATCTTTTTCCTTCTATTTTGAGACCCTTTATCCAGATCTCTAGCTAGCTTTTCTGGTGCCCACTGCAGCTTGGGAAGCAAAAATAAATAAATACATACAAATAAAACGATCTTTCAGGTCGGAATTCAGACTTTGTTCTTTGTAAACTGCAGCAAGCAACTTTCTACAAATATAACAAGGGCTTGCTACAGACCAAATGCCACATTAAGAGGATTCAGTGCTACAGCTATGATGAGTGAATATGGAATTTCATCTTTCATAAATGGTGGCAGTGTCTCTTCTAAATATGGAGCACTGAAGAGCTTAAGCCCTGACCTCAAACTGCATTATAATATGATCAAATCTGCCAATCTGCAACCTGACGCTTTGTGCCTGGGGCAGCTGTCCTTTCACCTAATCCTAGCTACGCCTCTGCCTGTACCTAGACTACTGGCCTCAAACCAAGTTTTTTCCCTGGGGTAAGAAAGATCTGTGAATATTTGCACCTATACACCCCTTATGTACCTGCAAGTAATCCCATCCGTAGGTCATAGGTTAGACTTAAGAGGAAGGAGGCCAAGCTTTTTTAAACTGGCTGGATGCACTATATCCTTGGCAGAATACTTCCCAATTGTTGTGCCTTTTAGAAATCATAATAGAGGGTCAGGTAAAAAAAAAAAAGAAACAGAAGAAAGAAACACCAGTGTTGTATTTTTGCATTTCAAGAGTAGTAAAAATAATAGCATATCAATAGCTCTAGTTCCGGCTTTACAACTTAGCTAAATTCCCTTATAAAATCTGAACCAAGATAGAATGGCATACTTAAGACTGTAATACAGACAACTAAACTTGGTTCACCTGTTTCATAGTCATTTCACTACTTTAAATACTTAGCAAAACTCCTTGTCAGTTTTCAAACACTGGATCCAGAGACAATGTACTCCTCCTGTAAAATGCATTGCATGGTGGCAGGTATATTTCAAAATTTTAAATACTTAACAAAATTTCCATATAAAATATGAAACAAGAGACAACATTATATTCTGAGAATGCAAATAACAAACAGCAATACTCGAATTCCCCTACTTAACATACATTAGCAAAACTCCTGTATAAAAACTGAAGCAAAAAGCAACAATATCCTCAAACTAGAAAAAGCATTACATAGTGGTAGTTTAATTTCCCCTACTTAACATACTTACCTAAACTCCACCACAAAAACCGAAGCAAGAGATGATAATGCACTCAAGACCATAAAAAGTATAGCAGAGTGATAGTTCTATTTCTGTACATCTCCTATAAAAACTGAAGTAAGAGATATTGTACAATGACCATGAAAATAAAAGCAAAGCAAAAGTTCTGCTTCACAACTTTACATATTTAGTAAAACTTCCATATAATAAACTGACACAAGGGTGATATGCTAACTAAAAACTAAAAAGCATACCACTGCATACTATTTACATTTCAGAATTACTCCTTTATAAAGCCAAGCAATTTGTCCAATAATCGGAAAACCAGAAAAAGAAATACAGTTTTGCACAGGTTTCTCTCCCAACACAAACACACACACACACACACACACACACACACACACACACACACACACACACACACACACACACACACACACTTTTTCATTGTGGAAGGTTCCCCACACTAAACTTGGCCTGAATGAATAACACACTAAATAAATATCTTAAGTCGGTGTTTGTTAACACTTCACCAGGCAGCCACCCAGAGCTATAACTATCTCATAAGGCACCCATTGCTGCTCCTTGATTTGGCACCCCACAGCAATAAGATGATGAAGGAAAAAAAAGAGATCCACTTGCTATTCAGGTACTCCTCCCTTGGCCCTTGTCTCCTATAGAAGGAGTGCCAGATGCCCTGTGATCCATCACCCTCAGATCATGGCATGGAGTAAAGAGCAAATAAAGCTTTTTCCTTAAAAAAAAATGTAACAAAATGCTTGTTAAATTTGTGGCAACCAGCTTACTTCAATTTATTCGACCACACGAAGCATTGAAACAAGTGCTTCAATCCTGACCACAAGAATTTATTTCTGTATTAGTATTCCAATGTTGGAATGGAAATGAATATTAGTACTACACAATTTGCTGATCGCTCCCCCTAACCCCTTGTGCCTGGGGATTCTGCCACTTTCCCCATTCCTAGCTATGCTTCTTCTGCCACCTAATAAGAAAGCAGAAAGCAATAACTCTTAATGTTGAGATCATTAATCTTCTTGACTTTCAGCTCCTGCTGCAAAACAATGAAAAAAGCAGCAAAGTAAAAGTATAAATAAGGAAATTAAATTTACTCAGCATTCAACCTTCACAGTGCATGCCATATTTTCCTGCCCACTGTGCTATTTTACAAATTATATGTGATTTACTAATGTAAAATAAAAAAAAGAATGCTTTCTAAATACAGTTGTAATGATTACTCACTGTCACTATACTTCATTTATGCAGTTGTATGGAAGGAGTTAGTATTATCTGACACAAGTGCATTGAGGATGTTGGAAACAAGAAAAATATAGCTTATTTAGTTGTCATTATGGTTGCATTTTATTTAACTTTGTATTGAGTTTAATTGGATTTGTCAGCCACAGAGCATAGTGACAATCATCAGGCAAAGTAAATTTAACAGAAAGGAAGCCGATCAATCATGGGCTGCAAACTGAACACTCAGGCGTTATATTGTACAGCCCTGCTGCAGATGCTGTTAATATAATGAAAACTTAATACAGCAGAAGGTATGAATGTGTAAAAACTGTTATCAGCTACATGTTTCAAGATGATTTCAGAAATGTACAGACATAAATCTAGGAGTGTTAAGCTTAAAATTAATGATATATGTGCCAACTTTGATATAAAAACTGAGACTTGTTTGCATAGGAGAGTGGAAACCTGTTTCCCCTCTCAGATTTGCAGCAGTTAACAGTGTTCATCTGCTTCTTTCACCAAAGGTCATGCTAAGGGATACTCTGCCTACTCAAGATCAGATTTGCAGCAGTTAACAGTGTTCATCTGCTTCTTTCACCAAAGATCATGCTAAGGGATACTCTGACTACTCAAGATGCCTCTCTCTACGGGGACTCATCATGGAACACACATTTTCAAGTGTCTCCAACTGTGAAGAAAGTCATTTAGAGGTTCTTCGACACCCCCAGTAGGTTGCGTAGTGCCTACTGGCAGTTCATATAACATGCACTTCCTAAGCATGACAACAATTTAATAAGTTCTGTCTGTTCACTGTTCTTCTGTAAACAACCTATCCCACTGCTCATGTCCCTTAACCTAACACTATATGCTGCTTCTTGGAAGACACATAAGCAAGAGTTCTGCCCAGTGCTTGGTCACTGAATTCACAAAAAGTTTATGTCTCCCACCTTCCTACCCACCTTGCTTTACATTGGTCAGCTAACTAAGGCCTAATCACTTAGTCCTGGACCCACCCTTTGGACTTAAAAGAAATGTCTACCCTGCATACTGTGTTATGGGGGTTAAGACAAATCTGAGTATCAAGTTATCATGTTGGTATAACTGTTGTAAAGGCCCAACCAAACAAGGTGTACAATACCATAGCCAGTTCACCATCCTTAAATTTTAGTACACAAGGTAAGTAATTTATAAATTCTAATGTACACACTATCCCTCCGTCTGATATTAATGTAAATGAAACTGTGATATTTTATTTATTTATTTATTTATTTTACATTTGTTGACCGGGATAGTCTGGCTGGACATGTCCATTTTCTGTGGAAGCCCGTGGAGAAAAGCTCCAAGCTATAAACTACATATATATTACAAAGACTTTATCAATATATACATATAACTTATTACAATTTCCATACAAACAGACATTCTTTTATTAGGATATAACATCGCATTGGTTCCATGATTTAATACAGAGGTACTGGATTATTTACCAAATAACTAAGATATAGTCACTTAGGAGTAAAAAGTCCTCAAACAGGTGCACAGTTGATTTCCAATTACATTTTGAAAGACAATATATGTTAAAGCCTTACAATATCCAAGAAGT
>NC_056730.1:419689471-419779471 GCF_019279795.1 Protopterus annectens | reverse complement strand
AACAAAACTAGTTTATGTAAATCCAGACTGCTGTACAAGCAGTCCAGATTAAGGAGAAAAGGCATCTGTGTGATGCCCAGAAGTCTATGGGATTTGTAACAGCAGTTTTGTGGAAGGGGTTCGGACTGCCACGTCCGCAGTCACGTATGTGACATGGATGGCTGCTTGACTACTGATTGGTTCTCACTCTCTTCCCGCACTTAGTGTGCTGGGAAAAAGAGTGAGAAACAGTCAGTAGCACTGTATTTGGTTTTACATTATGGAACTTAGGTTGGAACTTTGTTCGGATGATCGCGGACAGTGAATGACAGCTAGGCTGAGCCTGACATCTGTTTCTGACTGTTTTTTATTACTTCTTGGTATGTATGCATTTGGAGGTACTTTTAGTGGCAATTTTGCTGTTGCTGAAGCATTCCCATTTAAAAACACAGCTAATGTTATTGTACTGATAGCGGGTAAGAACAGTTGTGGGACCTCCTAAGGTGAAGTGAGGCTATGGCATGAATTAGGGATTGTAAGATAAGTCCTTATTCAGCTCTTCTGAGATCATTTTGCATGACCTCTTGTTCTCAAAAATCCCATAACAGAGCCGTTTATTGACTGTTATATAAATCAGTAAGCTTTTTGTAGTCTGACTCTGAGAGTGTGGGTATTGGTATAGTTGTAAACGCTAGACTTCTGCATCTTCCGTTTAGTCTTTTTAAGTCATCTGCCTAAACACTTAGAATAGCAAACTGTTTTAGTTTGTTGAGTGCATTCCGTTAGTACTGAGCTAAGATATTTTCTGTTCCAGAATAACATTAATTGGTTTCAGCTGTTCAATTTGCTCAATAATCCTTGGCATCACACAATCATAGAATGACCTGAACCGCACACGCCTAAGAGAAAGGCATTTCAAATACTTTTTTGTTTTCGAACTCTTACTTCTTTCTATGATCTTGATAGCAAATTTCTCACATACTCCCGAAATAATAATCCTGTTTTTGAATGAATGTATGTAATACCACTGCTAGTTCAGGGAGATTGAGGTCTTCCTTACTCTAACCCTTGTCGAGTCTACCGCTCCAAAACCTAGTTCCACATTACTTTCAACTTTACAAATATACCAATAACCAGTGCTCGGTCTAGGATGCTAAATGACCCCCAAATTTTCAGTGTTAGTATCATTCTGACTCTGAGAGTGTGTTTTTAGCTGTCAAGTCAAAATTTCTTTCAGCATTCAGGTTTGCCTAAAATTAGAGACTATGAAATTAAGGTTTTATGAACTGAGATAATTTGGATGATGTAAAGCAAGGCAGGTCTCCATATAGGGATTTGTTCTGGAGCTCTGCTGTATACAAACTAAAATAGAAGGGATGAGCATGGTACAGACTACCACGGTATTTGTAATTATGTAAGTTTGTGTTTCTTGCTTGCAGTTCTTACCTACTTGGCTGCTTCTACTTTCCATCTGAGTTGTTTTACTGCCACTTCATCTTCCTGCAGATAATGATCTATAGGCTGTATTTATTGTAACCATTAGTCACTATTGTTTTAAACTCTGAACAGCATAGTGAGCTTGCAGGCATGCTGTAGTCGCACTTGTTTTACTTTTGGTAGTCACACTCTACACAAAAAGTATTTTTTGACATATGCTCACCCATAGCAGTTATTGCTTGTTCTTTAGAAAATAGACTTGAAGATTCAGCGATGCTTGATGTTATAAAGAAATGAATTAATATACAAAGATATCTTGACAGAAAAAAAAGTTTGCCTAATCCGGCATGACATCTATGCGCTGAGACTGAAGACTTTATTGGGAGCTGCCATTTCCTTTCCCCTTGCTAAATACAGCTGCAGTTAATAAGCAGGAGAAAAAAAAAAGCAAACGCCAGTTACTGCAGCAAATACAGCAGCAGTTTCAAGTACCAGCCCTTCCTCTCCCTTAACTAAAACAGTTAACAATCAGGGAAAGCTAAATGAATAAGAGATCTAGCACAAGTACCTGCAGCAGCAGCAGTAGTTACACAGAAACATACATACATACATACAAACGTTTGTGTGTGTGTGTGTGTGTGTGTGTGTGTGTGTGTGTGTGTGTGTGTGTGTGTGTGTGTGTGTGTGTGTGTGTGCGTGTGTGCGTGTGTGTGTGTGTGTGTGTGTGTGTGTGTGTGTGTGTGTGTGTGTGTGCGTGTGTGCGTGTGTGCGTGTGTGTGCGTGTGTGCGTGTGTGTGCGTGTGTGTGTGCGTGTGTGTGCGTGTGTGTGTGTGTGTGTGTGAGTGCGGACATTATTAAATTCTTACTTAACACATATAGTTTGGTTATAAAATACTTCGTCCAACAACGTTCACATATACTACACCATCTCTGAAACATCAGGTAGAGGAACTATTTTACATAAAAATACAAAGATATGTATATATTAATAATAAAACAAGTGAAATATAGTATAACAGATGGCACATTTTCTAAGTGCATCAATGTCATCCATTTACTTTTATATGTTTGTCATCCAGGTAAGCCCAGTGGACACAAGTATCCCTTTTCAGGGACAAACTAAGAGCATTGTTTGGCTAAGTGACTTGCTCATAATCACAAACAGGTAAATGGAGGTGGAAGGAATCCAACTGTGTACTCTGAGATACAGGAAACAGCTTGCACTATTGGGCCTAAATAACACCCCTGGGTGTTGAATTATTTCCTGAGAAATGCCTACCCTGTAGAGTATTATTGCTTGCTTATCTTCTGTGAGGCATAGATCCTTCTGGCAGTGCCAGGTTAGGTCCACCTCTCCCACCTTCTGCTAACCACACTAGAGAACAGATCCTCTTGCTTTCTAGTCCATATCTTGGCTAGATTGGTTTTAGCACCTCTTTGTACAAGCTAGGATTATCTTACCCCACCCTACCAAGGCGTGGCAAGTGTACCCCTTTAGCATTTCAGTAACTCTCGGCTGCATGCTCTCATCTTTTACTCTTCCCGTTACATAATTAATAAGATTGATTTCAGCTCCCCTTGCCTTCATGCATAACTTAATCACTCTGATTCAGCTCTTGCTTTACTCTGCATTCTCGATCGTTCTGAATTATGCAGACTTCTCAGTGGTCCACCATTCTTTTACCGTAATATCTAGCTTGCTTCCTAACTGCTACCTTCCCTCCGTCTACACTACATTTTTCTTTACATTCTCACTTACCTCACTTTGTCAGGTTGCTTTCCCTGAAACATACGTTTTGTTTGTAAACTCTTTATCTTACTTTAGCCACTCTTTGCTTTGCTACAGATTAGTTCTGTGCTTTAACCATTAAGTAGCCCTGCCTTCACATTTGCTACCATTGCTTTAGATATGCCACCTTCTACTGTGTTTCCACCTTCAGATACCATTTTGCTTTGCTTACTACGCCACATCAAATGACAGATTAGGTCTTGGGTTCCTACTTAGCCTCTGCATCCTCCAGTAAAAAAAAAAAAAAAAAAACCTTTCTCTGGCATACCACTCTGTGTACCGAATCATGAGAACTGACATTATTAGCTGACGATACTTAATTGACTCAATGACAGATCTGGGACAATCAATCAATGGACATTGTATAGATTGTCCAGCCTGAGGAATGACTAAAACTGGTGATGCCCTCATTGAGAGGAGATCTCTGATGCATGTAGCCAACTGCTGTGTGCAAAAAGAAAAAAACATGGATAAAGAAAAGCCCCACAGAAAGTCGGCTATATCTGGGGGTAGAGTGGTGAAAGTTGACAGAAACAAGGGGTATCCTTTCTCTTTTGAGTTTTATCAGCTTATACCCTGCAGCCCTGAATGTTATGTTCTGTCTGTGGGTTCTCATCATGTCTGAGTTTTACTTTTTTATATATAGTGGCTCTCTGAATGCATCAATTATCTCTTGTTGGCAAGGGGCATAGTCACATTAATTTACTCAGTGGGCTGGCCAATCAATGAGAGGTTTATTGATTGGCAGCCCTAGATACTTTAGTGACAGCTATTCACTTCTGATGAACAGGACAAAAGTGATGGTATATCTGGGCAAATCTTTCTGGATATAAACTATTTATTTCTCTCCTTTATATTCTTCCACCTAATGATCTAAGCTCTCTGAAGTTTAAAAGCAACTCAGCCTGTGGGTTTTTAATCAAGCTTTGTTCACTTAGGTGATTGCAAACTTAATTTTGTTAGTGTAAGACATATTTATCAGGACTATCTTCTGTATAACATTAATCTCTCTCTCTACTTGTTCATAATCTTTCACATTCTAACCCATCATCCATCAGCTATGGCCATATGTTTCCCATATTGAAAGCCTGTGTGCTGACATTCTGAATGGCAACATTATTTTTCACCCTTATCATGACTTGTAATTGCTTCTCCTACTCTTTTATTTCTTAGAGAGAACTGTTCTTATTTTATAGTTATTAATTCAATTGATTTTGTTTTGCTTGTGTTTACCTTTTGGAATTTTATGGACAAGCCACAAAATGAGCCATGCAAGTTGCAACAGACATTTTTTTTATTACATGCTGAATTAAATTGCTGATATTGTATAACTACAGCCCATAGCTGCCCATTATGTTTTGTTTGCCAGGATAATGGAGAACAGTGAGTGCTGCTTTATTTTATGTTTGTTCAGAACTTCATCCTAAATAAATATTCTAAGACTAGGTTCCAACTTCCTCATAACATTGCAGTGTTGTACCCACCAACTGTCAAGGTTTTCTAGGACTGCTAAATAAAAATAATGTCTGATGTTGATCACAGCCATTGAGTTGGTGATACTGCTGTAACTGCTCTCATCCCCTACCAATTATATTTCAATAATAAAGAAAGCATTTAGCAAGCCAGCAACACTGCCTTGATTTGTTAATGATTTTTAACCGTATAATTTTGTCATCATGTTTAGTTTGAATGTGCAGCTCCAGATCTAAGTTGATACTTAGGAGTATGCCTCACACTATGAGCATTGCAGAATCATTTATAAATTACAGACTTTAGCGAGTAGTGAAAAATAAAATGGTGTTAAGCATTTGTTGAAAACTTAATTTAGAAAATAATAGGTTTTGTTGAAAACTTTTATTTAAAAAAATAACACTTTGGCCCCTCTCAGCTGCAAGCCTTCCCGGGAGTGAGGCACTGCTAGACACTTCCGTAAAGCCTGACATTATTTTATTTTATTATTGTTGTGATGCCCGTACCCTGGCCCAGCAATCAAGGAGTCCCATATAGGAGGAAAGGATAACAAATGCACACAGTAAAGTGCAATTTCCCTTAAGAGCACACAGATATCACATTCAGTCCGGGGCTGGTCACTCCCTTGCTCTCCAGTTCCCCAATAAGACTCCCCATGGGCACCGCTATAAGGTCCAGATCTCAGCCAGCTGGGCAAGCTAAAATCTCCAGCACCCTCTCTGTCAAACCAGTGCTTCATGTCCTTGCCCAAGTAGCTGACACACACAAACACACTTTGAGATAAGAGTTTTATACAACCACACAGACACTCCTGGAAGGCTGGCACAAGTCCTTCAGCTGTGCCCCTTTTACCCAGACTATATGGTAGAAATCACTGCCACCACCCAGCTAATATTTATGAGCTACTCAAAGATCCTTAAAAGGGTGTCCAATTATTACTGTGCAATATTATTATCCAATTGGTAGCATAACTAAACAGTCAAGGCTTATTAGAGTGACTTGGTACAGTAAGCACTATAAATATGCAATGTACTCTAGAGCTAAAATTATCTCTACACAAAACAGCCACAGTTGAAAGGTTTAAAAATATTTAATAATTTAATAATAAATACTAAAAACACAAGATAATACTTCTTACTACACAGTGCTAGTCAAGAGTTCAGAGATCTTTATTCTGAGCTTTTCAGTCTGGTGATCTTTTTAGCTAGGAACACTTGAGGTCTTTTTCAGTACATAGTGTGTTTGGATTGATACTTATGAAAAGTTGCATTAAATTCTATAGCTGGTCTGATCAGGGAGGACTACAGAGGAATAATAACTTTTTCTTACCTTGATGAGAAACCTTTAGTTATTAGTTGGACTAGAAGCAAAGATTGCCTGACTAGCACTGCTAAGGAGTGATCAAAGGATAGGGAGTTGTGAATGAATGTGCCAAGATCTCTGGCAACTGTTTGGAGTTGGGTACTGTCTATACTGCAAGCTAATGTTGAGATTTGTTTACCAAAGGTGATAATGATACAACTCAACCTCTAAAAACAAGAAATTTGGACAAAGACAAAAATAATAGGGGGACAATGGCCCAACACCCCTGGGAGATTTTACATATTGTTCTTATAAACTTATAAAGTTACTAGAATAACATGTTTTGTGCTAGCAAGCATTTTCTGAAGGATATGAAGTCTGAAACTCAAATGTATGCAATTATTTAGTGACTTCAATCCTAAATGATTTGCCTGAGAAATACACATTTTATGAGGAACAGACCAAAATATGTGGCAAAAATCTGGACAGTTCAGATTTATGAGCAGTCCTCTGCCTTTAATTTAAAATACCATTGATTTGCAAGGTTTAGGTTTTGCTGTAGCAACATGGTATCAGAGGCTGACTGATTGACAATACCCAGCTTGCAGTCCTCATCAGGATTTAGCTGTATGTCAGGATAATAGATTTGGAAATCCAAGAAGCAGCTGTCCAACAGAAGGGGATCCCAGAACTGAGCCCTGAGCAATGCTACTAGTCACCGTTTTGTTTTCTGAGGTAAAACCTGCTGCTTTAACTATGTGGGTCTACCTGCCAGCCTGTTTTCTTTCTGAGGTAAAACCTGCTGCTTTAACTATGTGGGTCTACCTGCCAGCCTGTTTTCTAATCACCTTAAAAAAGTTTATATTTTGGCCTTTAAGCTTATTTACAATTACATCATGGGGAATAATGCCAAAGGCTTGGCCAGCTCTAGGTACACTGTAGGAACTGCATGGTTGATATCTGCAGCTTCCATTACCCTCTCAAAGAAGATTATTAAATTGAGTAGACATGAACATGCTTTGATAAAACTATGTTTGCTTCTAGAACAAAACATGATTTATATCACCAGATGTAATACCTTCCATCATTATGCAAATTAGGTTTGTTAGGCTAATGGGTCTTTAGTTCTTGAGATCTGAGGTGGGATCCTTTTCATGGAAGGTCATAATGATAAACTTTTTTCGCCTTACTACAGAAATGTATCTATTGCTATATTTCAATAGGTTCTGGAAGAGTTCAGGATGGGCATTTTTAGTACTATTGATTAAGCAACCAGATATATTGTTGGGGCTCAGAGACCTGGTCTTTTTAACACTAGACAGTGCAGTTAGGACATGTTCCATAATATAGTTTTTGGGGGGAGGGTACTTGGGAATTTGTGGAAATGTAATTAGTGTTTTTGGTGTTAAGCTGACACTAAATTATTCCTAATTCTATTAGTGCCAGAATGGATACCATTATGAATTAATATAAGTACAGTTAGGACATATCCGATTATTATAATCTTGAGGAGAGGAAGAAACTAACCCTACAGTGGCCATTACTGGTATTAGGCGGGCTGTAAATATCTCGGGGTCGCAGTTTATTTGTCTGATATAGATAAGAATGAATGTATTATTAACCTAGGCTTCAGATGTTAATTGTAATTTGTGTCCCACTTTGATTTTCCTTTTGTTATCTTTTAGGTTTTTGCTATCTTTATGGTAGAATCGTTAATGTGGGTGGGCACTGATTATCTTAGTCCTTAATTAGCTTTTATCTTTTGTTTTAGTGTTTATTAATGCTGACAGTCCATCAAAGCGGTTTATTTTTTAATTTCCTAATATATCTAGTTCTGACTGGGCCACTTAGCTTTATGCATTTTTTTTTATATTTGAGTAATATTTTGGCATAAGTGACAACCGAGGCTACTTATGGGATAGAAATCTTGCAGCTGAACACTGACAGCTCTTCTTACAGTTTTTAACAACCTTGCCATTTCAAAGTCCATGAACTCAGAAGTGCTCATCATAGTGAGTTTAGATGCCCTAGGGGAGAAAAATACAGATTTGCGATTGGGTTTTACAACAGAAGACGATACTAAAGGAGTCTTTGAAGTAAGTGGGACATTAGTGAGGATGAAAACAAGAAGATTTTGATCATTAGCGCTGGTTAACTGTTTACCCAAGGGAGATAGCATTTACCAAGTCTGAGAATCTTTGGGCTTACTCAGCCTTTGCGGTATAGGTGTGCTGGTTAACTGTTTACTCAAGGAAGCTAACATTTACTAAGTCTAAGAGTCTTTGGGCTTATCCAATCTTTGTGGTGTATGTGTACTGGTTAACTGTTTACCCAAGGGAGTTAGCATTTACTAAGCTTAAGAATCTTCGGGCTTACCTTACCTTTGTGGTATAGGTGTGCTGGTTAACTGTTTACCTATGGGCTTTAGCATTTACTAAGTCTAAGAATCTTTGGGCTTACCCAACCTTTGTGGTATAGGTGTGCTGGTTAACTGTTTACTCAAGGAAGCTAACATTTACTAAGTCTAAGAGTCTTTGGGCTTACCCACCCTTTGAGGTATAGGTGTTCCAGTTCATTGATGAATACTTGAAATCATTCATCAAAAGGGTATTTTTAAATATGAGTAGTTGAATAAGTAGATTTAATTACTTATGATCCTCTGATGACATGGAAGGTGACCTATGGCAGGCTATGAATGATTACTGTCTTGTAATTGTAATACTTTCTGTTTTTGAGTCAGAGGAAATCTAGAGATAATTGAGTCCCTAAAAATATTGGTGCTCCCCTGCAGTTTAAGGTCTAAATGTAGACAGGTGCTAAACCTTGATGAAGAAGTTGTGCTGCCTTTGCGCTTGAATAATCTCTGTTATAACATAGGTATGGATGCGTTCAAGCTGCAGGAGAGCCTCAAGATCAGAGGTAATTTATTGTTAAGACATTTGGTACTCAGTACCTTGATATTGTCAAGACTGGAAGCTACTGCAAGACTTTTTATGTTAAAATGTCCAGAAGGCATATTTTGCCTAAAGAGGTACTGAGCAGCAGCAAGTCCTTTGACCAGTATGTATAATCTGTGGAAAGAAAGGTAAAGGCCATCTTTGGTGAAGTACATTAGGTTGTTCATCATCATTTGCACAATTCCACTTAGGAACAGACTGAAATCTGCATTTGACACATAGGTTCATAGGTTCATACTAGGCTATCTGCCCTAGGGCATTTATAAGCCTAGCCAGAGTGTGTTTGGCTTTCGCCACCCATTTTAAATGAATTTTGCTATGCCCTTTTTCGAGGTTAGTATACTGTGCCTCTGTCTAACAGTGACACAGAAGTGATACCCGGGGTAAACCTACTATCTCCCATCCACTCATCAAGATTCCTCTTGAAGAGAGTCAATGAGGGACTCTGCCTAACCTGGACTGGGATTTTATTCCAGAGTGAAGGGAGCCTCTGGGTTATGAATCTGTCCCTCCAGCATGTCCTATTTATTTCAGTGCTGAGGTTCAAGTCTCTCGAGCACATAGCTCAATGGGATTTGGATTTTCTGAGGTGCAGCATGTCCATTAATTCCGGGTTGGACATGGCTTTATACGTCAGGCACAGATCACCTCTGAGCAGGCGGTATGCCACTGAGTAGAGCTGGAGTTTCTTTAACCGGGCAGCATATGGCATCTGTTTGAGCCCTTTGATCCTCTTGGTGAGGTACTTTTGGGGTCTTTCCAGTTGCTGCAGGTGTCAGGTAAGGTACATCCCAAAAGGGGATTGTACTCAATTATGGGCCTGATGAGGGATGAGTAAAGAGGCACGATGACCTCCCCTGATCTAGATGTGAATCCCTTCATGATTAGGTGGGCTATATAAAATGTTTTTCTAACCACTTTGGCCACGTGGTTGTCAGATGAGAGATTGCTATCAACTTGGGTCCCCAGGTCCCTAATTACTTCTTCCATACTTAATGGATTACCACCTATGTGGTAATTTGTGGGCACTTTGTTTTTGCCAAAGGGGATGACTATACACTTTTTGGCGTTTAGCTTGAGGCCATGGCTCTGGCACCAGTTGTCTTTCTCTATGAGGCCCTTTTATAGGATGCTTGTGCAGCAAACTCTTTGCACAGCAAACTCTAATATAATATGTCTTCTCTGTTAAATCCTTCTAAGGCCAGGATCTCAGATCATAACTACATGAGCTGCTACAAATAAACAGCCACATTTGTCCCATTTGAGTGACTGAAGGGCCCATGTGATGTCATGGGTCCTGCTGGCAGAAAGCTAACTGTCAACTTGTCTATGCCCATCCTAGTGAGTATAGAGTCAGAGTGTCTGATGATGGAGTCATCAGTTAGTAGGACATTTCAACATGGATGTGCAGACTTAGTGTCAGTAGAAGGTTTTCAGTATGCAGCCTGGTGACTCACTGAGTTATGTGACTATAATGGAGTTGTATTTGTGAGTTATTGCTGAGGCTTTATATAAGCTATATGTGTGTGTGTGTGTATGTGTGTGTGTGTGTGTGTGTGTGTGTGTGTGTGTGTGTGTGTGTGTGTGTGTGTGTGTGTGTGTGTGTGTATGTGTATGTAAACAGATCGTTTCTATGCAATTAATTATATTATGGAACATCACACCATATTTTGTCTGAATATATATATATATATATATATATATATATATATATATATATATATATATAATGAGTGTCTCATGAAATATTGAATGCTCACAAGAGTGAACGTGAAAATAATGATTTTATTAGAGTGCCCCCCCCACACTGTCGATAATTATATATACTAACTCTGAGATCGCACAACAATGGGCTGAGGGCAAACTCTCTTACTATGCTGCAAAGTGATCCCATACAAGGCTGCTGCTAAAAGTCCATTTGAAAGAATGTTTGCTCATACGAGTGTTCATTTTTTTTTTTACAACAGTAAAAAGTATTCACTCATATGCATGTTCGTTCTTTCATATTGTAACCATAGATATAGGATGTTACAAAATGCACAAGAACTTCTGTTTGTTATATAAACTGAAATGACCTTGAAGTTTATTTAATGTAGAAGGGTTGCATGAAAGATATTTCTAAATTCTGTAAATGACTTTTGTTTCAGGAAGCACCAACATTCATCCACCCTTGAACAACACCTTTCAGCTTTTGCACATTTTTGGTACAGATGATTACAATATGCTGTTCTCTGGTCATTGTACTCAAACCAGGAGGAGCTGCTTTGCCTAGTGGACTTGTCTGGTCAATGAAAATAAGTTGGTATTTTAAATGAAGATCTGTGTGAAAGTACTTTGCATTTTATATGAACATCTGTTTGAATAAACTGCTGCTTATTGTATAAGATGTCATATATGTTACAAGGTCTTTGATCTGTGAGTTGTGCTTGGAGTCATATGCGTGGTGTTCATTTTCAATCTGATCAAAAATTTAATCGGAATAAAAAAGATATATAAAAATGTTTGACTACTAGTAGGAATTCAGACAGAAGATGGAAGATAATGTTTTTTTCATAGACCAATACATGAAAGAGTGGGATATCAATTAGCAAAGAAAGAGATCTGAGATAAATCAGTATACAAATCTGCACCATTGGCATATATGTGATGGCCAGGTGCTGCGGTATAATGATCCACACCACTGACCATTAGACAATATACATAAAATGACTAGCCTTTAAGATCAACTGCTAATATACATGACTGCTATGGGTTATGACAAGTACCCACTGCATCAAAGGAAGCCTTTAACTACATAAATGTAGAGAAGAAATAGAATGACTGTCTTCCAGTGACGTCTCTGAATTTATTCACACCCCATTGTCTTTTGATGCTGTCTTACCAACAGGAACTGAGACACGAACCAGGTAATTTTTTTTTTTTTTGCTCCCGCTCAATACAGCTGACATTCAGTTGCTAAGAGAGAAACAAAGTTAGGCTGCTCTATGGTTAGATCATTGATATAGTAACGTGTGTGACCAACATGATGGACACCACAATGAAGGCAGGCAAACATGTCTCATTAGATATATGTTCAGAAGGGTACCATAAGGTTGTATATTTGCACCTTCCAAACTCATCTGCACGAGGCATTCAGCAAAGCAGCCATTAGATAAATGACTGAGGGTATAGAGAGCAAAATGCCAATCCTGTTCATCACAGAAAGGGGAAAAGAGCTAGCAGACGTAAACATACAAGAATAACCATACGGCATAAGAGCTGGAGAAGAGGTTTTTTTTTTTGTTTTTTTTTTTTATTTTGGAAAAAAGCTCCTTTTGTATGTTTTATACTTCAAAGGTAGGTGCATAAGAAAGTGGGTGGTGGCTATGGATAGTTTTGACAGAGACAGAAAGAGAAGGGGAGGTGACAGGGGCAGCAGACAGACACACACAGGACACAGACTAAGATGGATGGGGGGTTGATACACACAAAAAGTTTGGGGAGGACAGTGGATGGACAAAGACATACAGTGGTGGAACAGTAGTAAGGTGGAAGGTAGAACAATGAGCAGAAAAGGAGAATAAGGCAGAAAATTAAAAAAAGCACCAGGATGAAGATAGGGTGGGTTCTTGGCATAGGTGGAGGTGGGCATCTGATTTGTAGAGCATCTGATTTATAGAGCAACTTGCTTATGGCCTTGGTAAGGGTAGGCTTCTTGCAGATGCAGTGGACACTGAAAATCAGTGGTTGAACAATATCACTGGAAAATTTTCAAGGGCAAATTTGTGATGATTCAGTCCAGCAATCTATGCCTTCAGCAGCCTTCCTATTAAAGGAATGACTATGATATGACCTTAAGAGTTAATGGTAGAGTGAATTTAGAGATATTGTCACTGAGGATAGTTGAGACATTTGGCCTACAGCAAGGGTTAAATCTGCCCAGAATAAGTGCAAGACAATAGAAAAGTCTTTTTTATAAATGCCTTGTGGAGTTGGTTGACAAATGTGGGATATACAGAAATCCAGCAGTTAGCTTTACATTACCCCACTCATTGATGCAGATGCAAAACAAACAGCTGGGCTAATGACTAGTAAGGATAGGAAAGACCACTCCACTAGTAAGGAGATTAACATCTGATTTTAAATTTTAAAAGGAAAGCAATTTGGCTAGTTTTATGTTGGGAGTGCTGAGAATGTTCCGACTGGCCGTATGTAAGGTTAATTTACAAGTAAGATGCATTAATAAATAAGTAATGAAAAATACTTTATCTTGTGCAAATGTACAGAAAAGCTATAACAAGTGGAATATGATCGATTCTCCAGTCATAACCATGGTGTATGTCTGATGAAGGTTGGGGGATTACCTCGACCGAAAGCGCTTACTATAATAAACAGTCCGTGCAACTTTTTTGCTTACTGCCTGGTTCGTTTCTACTTTTTTGTTGGAATCTTGTTTGCAGTTTTATCTTTATTTAATTATTAGGACAAACAGCTCAAAACCAGAAATAGAAAGAAGCATTACATGGGGAGGGCTTTGCTCTTACACTCCCCCAGTGTGGGACAGTGCTATAAACATATTAACTCTACTGTCAGATAGCTGCAACCAAAGTTAGTCATGCTTTTAGATGTTATGGTGACTAAGCAAAAGCATGTTATTTCAGAAATCAACAGCTGGTACAACTAGTGAAACAAGCAGTTAAAACAAAAACAAAATGGTTTTGAAAAAGTGAAAATGGACTAACAGTGGAGCTTGAAAAGTGAAACTGAATAACAGTGGAGCTTACATTGTGTGTGTGTGTGTGTGTGTGTGTGTGTGTGTGTGTGTGTGTGTGTGTGTGTATGTATACATATTTGGAGATATATAAATGATTATATAAGCAAACAACTACTAGTACAAATACAATGGAACCCACATAACCAAATAAAATCACAAAATCACAAAACATGGAAATCAAAACTCATATGAAAGCTCTGCAACACAATGAATCATAAGATAAATATTTTTTGTAGGACCAAAACATCTCTCAGACTTAAATATACAAGCCCCACAGCCATAGTAACTCAAAGAAGGGAGATATGTCCTTACAGACAGAAATCACTAGCAGTGCACATTAAACAATTTTAACGGCAATAATTCAAAGTATAAGAGAGACACTAAACCCATACTTTGAATTATTGCCGTTAAAATTGTTTAATGTGCACTGCTAGTGATTTCTGTCTGTAAGGACATATCTCCCTACTGCGGTGGTGGTGCTGCGGTAGCGTTGTCGCCTCACAGTAAGACGTTGTCCTATTCATTTCTCAGCTAGAGCGTCTTCTATGTGGAGACATGCGTGAATGGGCGTACCTTCGTTGAAGGTTGTGCGTCAGGGCCGGCAACTCGGTACGTAAAAATCTACTGCCAATCATTAGCGGACCGGAGTTCTGCTGTGACGACCCCTAACTGGGAAAAGCTGAAAGACACAACAAAAAAAAAAAAAATAAATATATATATATATATATATATATATATATATATATATATATATGTAATTTGTAGT
Source organism: Protopterus annectens (assembly GCF_019279795.1). Classification (NCBI taxonomy): domain Eukaryota; kingdom Metazoa; phylum Chordata; order Ceratodontiformes; family Protopteridae; genus Protopterus; species Protopterus annectens. The sequence continues at coordinate 419,765,018 of NC_056730.1, read as the reverse complement.
GTCAAATTTCAAACATCAAATGACCATCTTGTTTGCACTATATGTTTTATTCGAACTATACAATATTCTGACCACAAAATTTATCTAGTGTATAAAAGTTAAATATTTGTATTGTATAAATATTGTGGTCAGTTGATTTTAGACTGGTTATAGCCTATGCTGGGCTTGTCATAAAATGTAAGCTACATGTAATACACTGGTGCATTCTGGTCTACATGCCACATTGATGAATGGAAAATATACCATTTCAATGTGCTATATGTCAACATTTCAATGGAATAGGGATCTCAACCACCAGTTTAAGTGATATAATAGGCCATAATATTTGGAAGTGACACAGATTAGAAAATATTTCATTTTTCACGTCCAGTGCAAAGAATGAAGGCACCAAGAACAACTCTTGAGTTTATCAGCTACAATATTTCCTTTGTGTGTTACATCTTGATCAGACCCGTATGGCTTCTTGACTGAAATAGAAACAGTTCTCTAGGCTACTAATGTTTGCCAAGAACTGCCTCAGATGCTAATTATAGCACTTGACCCAGTCATGATTTAATCAATGCATTAACAGCACATTTTTGTAAGCATTCAGCTTTACTTTAAATCTGAACACTGAAGTGAAACTGTTTTAGTCTCATCTACAGTGTTACAATTATGATGTTGACTGCATTACTGAAGGAATATGATCTTTCATGAAATAAACTGAAATTCTTCCTCCATATATGGGAAACAATGAATTTACAGTCAGAATGACTAAGCAGTAATAGATGACATGCTGTGAGCTGTGCTGGAATAATGTAATGCCTCAAATGTTTGGTTGTGAAGATGATTCTGTTGAACAGTCAAGAAACGCAGCAACATTCCGGGATGCGGATCCTAGAACATACTGCTGCTATTATGTAACAGTTTATTTTAATATCAAACAAATGGAAAGATTTAAGCCAATATGCCTTTTTTCACACTTGGAAGGGTAGTTCAATAAAGGGAAACCCATTTTTAATTTTATTATGCTGTCAGTTTTCTAAACACTTTTTTCTGGGCACTGTCAGGTTGTTCCTTCATTTGTTACTTTTGAAGTTATGGCTATAGCACATGACAGAGTGTTTCAGATTAATTCAAAACATTCATTCTTTTCTTTAAGAAGATGAGTTTTTTTAGGCTCTTTGTCGCTATTATGGTTATCTGATATTTTTAAAGTGGTGAATATAACACACACACACCTACACACATGCACATGCACATACACACAGACACACACTTTAACATGTAATTCAGATAGCAATAGGGTGAAAGGACAGACAAGGGACAGTAAGAGGAGAATAGAGGCTATACCTGATGCACTAGTCAGAAACAACCACTGGAGAATCGATCACTACCCTCTGTCATGAGACATCTAAATGCTGACAGCACTGTTATGCCTTCCTGAGAGCTCTTGCCCATAACATGATATAGGAATTGGCAAAGTTAAATCCTTCACTGGTAACATGGTAGTACTCTGCATAATCAATTGGATAGTATATGATATCTCTACATTTTCAGCTGTCTATATTTTGATGTATTACAGTTCGACTCTCAGCTAGAGTGTCTTCTGCGTGGAGACATGCGTGAATGGGCATACCTTCGTTGAAGGTTGTGCGTTAGGGCTGGCAACACAACACGTAAAAATCAACTGCTAATCATTAGTGGACCGGAGTTCCGCTGTGGCGACCCCTAACCGGCAAAAGCCGAAAGACACAACAACAACAACGTTGGTTGTATTCTGTAGCTATAGTTATAGTATTAGTCTGTGTCACACTCACTGTTATTCTCCATCTGTACTGCTGCATACCAACTCGTTATGGTAGAGACAGTGTTTATGGTTGTGCATTTCATTAGTTTCTGTCAGTGGCGGCTGGTGACTTCAAATCAAAGGGGGGCTGCAGGAGACAGCTGAATGGGTGGGGACAATGGGAATAGGTGTGACCAACTAGAAAGGGGAGGAGCTATGCTCAAAGCCACAAAAACTTTAATTAAATACACTGCCCTGGGTGCCAAACCATCATTATGGGAGTCCAATCAAGACAAAATGAAGTGTAGAAGAAAAAAATATTTCAATCCATTGGCTGCATGACAGCTTACTTAATATTTAGATGGAAACAAAAAGGATGTGAGGCATGAAAAAAGAAATTACTTTTTAAATACATTACTGGAATGCCAGTCAAAAACAAGTATAAGAAAAACAAGCAGCACTTAACTCAAATCACTTCTCCTTGCACTCCAGTTCTAATTATAATTTATATTCAGCTTTATTAAAGTACCAAGTAACATGCTGAAAGTAGCAATCTCTGTGATACCCTCATTTGTAAAAATGTTTCTTATCCAAAAAAGACCTGCTGCCTGACAACTATCTACTTGTTTCATGGAGAAAACATGATCAAAGTAAAAAATGAAAAGCAAACAAGAAACAAACTCAACATATATTGCTTAAAGGATTACTGCACAGGATATGGACCATGCATGATAGATTAGCATTCTGTTTAGTTTGCAGGTAAAGCCTGTAATGAGCTTAACATAATCTAATCCTGGCCTTTATTACAAATACTGTTATATGCATTTCAATACCCAAGGCTTATACATTATCTAGTTATGTAAGTAGTCTCTGCATGGCAACAACAGAAAGGCTTTCAATGTTGGCAATACTGCTTATTAAAACTTACTTGCATCTTACAATATCAGACAAGCGTACCTGATGGTCATTAAAGCACTGCTACTTAAACACAGAGCAAAAGGCACTTTCTGAATAATGATAAGCATATATCAACAGTATAAAAATGACAGAAACCAGAACATTCTGCAAAATCAATGACAGATGAAAAGCCACTGTAGTACTTGTGTTTACCTTGGATGGGGGGAATAGTCTGCACATTTACACTGCATAACTGCTCCTTGCCTTGCTTGGACACATCCAGAGTCACTACATGGGGGAGTGGGGTGCAACAAGTTTGTCACAATTTGAAACGTCTCTGGCTGACTGCGATGGCCCTGACACATTTGTCATACCTCTCAACCTCAGAGCAAGAAATCTAGACAAAACCATACATAGAAGTGGGACAAAGGCCCAAAAATAAGGACAATTTTTAAATATTGCTCTTATAAACTTAGAAAGGTAGTAGAATAGTAGGTCTTGTATTAGTATGAATTTTCTGAAAGGTACAAAATCTGAAACTCAAATGTCTTTCATTATTTTCTAACTTCAGTCTTTAATGATTTGCCACTAATTTGCCAAAAAAAAAAACAATTTTATGAAGAATGGACCAAAAATGTGATGCAAAAATATAAAATAGCCACATAATACAGCTGGGAACCTGTAAAAGAAGGGACACTTTTAATATTAGTACTGCTAACTTGAGCAGCTGACAAAATAAAAGAATCTACATGCATTTCTGAAATAAAAGTAATCTATAACTGATTATTACAGTTATTTATTAATTGTAAACCCTCCATGTTTTCTTCCAAAATTGCCATTTTGCAGAGGGATTATTAGGGGAAGAGCAAAATTTTGAGCCAAAATCGGGGAAAGTTGAGAGGTTTGGATATGCCTAATTCTATAAAGCAATTTTATTTGCACGTACCTCTCAACCTGTTAATGCAGGAAATCTGGACAAGGCCAAATATATTGGGGGAACATACAAACACTACTAAAAATTGCTCTTGTATAAACTTAAGACAGTTGATAGAATAACAGGTCTTGCTTTTGCATGCATTTTTCTGAAGGTTATGACATAAAACTCAATGTCTGTCGTTTAGTGACTTCATTCCTAAATGATTTGCCAGAAAACCACACATTTTATGAGGAACAAACCAAAAATAAGAAGCAAATATCTATTCATTCTGCAAAAATATGGACAGCTGAGAGGTAGAGTTCAACCAGGGCTGTCTGAGTTTGCTGCCCTTCCCCTCTCAAAATCATGGTTGATTGGAGCCTCCCCCCTGCAACCATTCCAGTGTCCCATTTCTTTGTTATTTTGCCCCATTTACCATAAACACTGTAATGTGCATACTGCTTTACTTCTGCGATGATTTGGATTTCATTTGAAAGTTTTATTTTTCATTTTTACAGCACAAACCCCAATAGATATCTGCTAAACAAAGCAATGCAGTCTCACAATGAAAACAGACTTAGCATTAAAACTTCTCTTCCCTTGAAACTCACATGCATTGAAACAGCATTGAAACCCACATTCAAAGAAAATACATTTTGCCAGTGGCAGATAAAGATTAACTTTGGGCTGTTTTCAAATCATAGGCCCCTTGAACACGAAACATACACATGCTCTTTGATTCATCTTCCCGATTGTATTAAATTGTATTCCTTGTACAATACAGTACAGCTGTTAGAGGGCATTTTAAATTTATTGTTTTGAACATTAGTAAACAATGAAACAAAATGCATGCACCAATGACAAAACTACCCAATTCAGAACATTTCCATCATAAAAGTCTACTCAACCTTCTACACTCCACCAGTATCAGTAAATATGCACAATCTCTGAAGTGTAAAAGTCATTCAAATAATTTCACATTAAATAAATCTGTAACAATGAAGAGGTTGCTGCTAGCAAACAACTTTATATGTCATTGTTTATTCATCTACAAATAAAGTGCCTGTTGCCCTTGAGGAATAAATTGCCTATGTTGCATGCATTAAAAAAAATGATAAGCTAGTAATATCGCAATAGGGACTGTATGGCTAACTGATAGGTTCATAGTTACTACTTTAGGTATCTTTGCCAAAAAGGACTGCAGCATCCACCCACTTTACAACACAGTACAGTATCAGCAATGCATCTATCTACTGTGGGAGTAGAACCCACAACCTTCTGCATCAAAAGCAAGTACACTACCTGCTGTGCTATTAACAATGCAAGCAGACACAGAATAAGCAGCACTAAAGTTTTGTTCCCCTGCAGCTCTCAGCTCCTTGTAAAATCTACTCGACACACAGTTGTATCTCTGAACTTTGCAGCACAAGAAATCTTGAAAAAGCCGAAATTTATTGGGGGGGACAAAAGCCCAAAAACCAGGGACACATTTTAAACATTGCTTGTACAATGTTGGAAAGTTGCTAGAATAAAATGCTGTGTTACCACCATACATTTCACTGCCACGTCTTTAACCCAGGGGACCCTGTGCAAAACAGTCAAAGAAACATACCACTATGCCAAATCAGCTGTTTTGTGAAAGAGAGGAAGACAAACTTAAATGTCTACCATTTAGTGTATTCAGTTTTCACCATAGCTGTCAACCTCTTGGCACAAAACACCTGAACAAAGCCAATAATGGGGGAATACAGCCCCCAAACATATTCAGTGAATTCAGTTCTCACCATATCTCTCAACCTCTTAGCAAAAAACATGTGGACAAAGCCAGTAATGGGGGGGAATACAGTCCCCAAACATTCAAGGAATTCAGTTCTCACCATAGATAGCTCACAACCTTAGCACAAAATACGTGGACAAAGCCAATAATGGGGGAATACAGTCCCAAAAATAGGGGCAAATTTCAAATATCCATGTTATAAACTTAGACATTTGCTAGAATAAACAGTTGTGTGTTACCATGTACTTTCTGAAGAATATGAAGTCTGAAATTCAAATGCCTGGTATTTTTAAACATTTAACCAGGAAACTAGTCTGACTTGGAACAAAAGACAATTATCAGCAGAGCGAAACTCCAGACACATCTTTGTAAGATGGGAGGATATGCCGACACCACATAGAAGGCACCCCAGCCAAAAATCAAACCAGAGAACCTGTAGCTGTCAGGCAGCAATGCTACCAGTGCACCACTGCACTACAGAATTTGCAAGTCAAGGAAAAATGTAGATACAGAAACCACAGATTGTTATGAGGAACAGAACAAATATGAGGCAAAAATCTGTAAATTTTTTTTAGAAATGGTGGTGGATAGGGAATTCAGGTCCTTGCCACCTGCATCCAAGGTACAGGGTTCAAGCCTGAGTATCTCTACCCACCACCATTTGTTCTCTCTAGCCACCAGTATATAGCAACTGGGGCATTACAGACACACACACACACACACACACCAGTCTTCACCTACCTGTTTCAAGCACAGAACATATCACCACCGACCAACAGAACCAGCCAGCGAAGCCACATAATCCATCCAGCCAGCAGCGACCAACAGAATCCATCTGCACGATACCCGCACAGTGAAATCCCTGTGAGAGCTGAGAGAGAGCTCTCAGCTCACTCCTCATTGGCCCTGTCTGCAAGGGAAGCAGTCCAGAGCTCCTCTGTTCTGTGCAGTCATCGACCGCACAGATTCCTGGGTATCCTACAGCACAGGTTGCTGGGTACCTCTTTCTCTGCATCCGGACTGCTGATAAAGGCAGTCTGAGTGGATTATTTGTTTCACAGATTTTTTTTTCTTTGTTTTTCTACATGGGAGGGCTGCAGACTGGCAGTTCAATAGCACGAGCCACCCCTGGTTTCTGTCTTCATTAAATGTTGTCTGTACTCAGCTGTCTCTCTGTGATGACTTAGTGTTAAATTTCTGGGTTTGTATTCTGACTTTCACTCTGTGTGGTCTGCTGCAAGTTTTATAATTTTCCACAGCTACATGTGAATATTCATTGTATTCCTTGACTGAAGCAAAGCTGCACTGTGAAACAGTTAATGAAGAAATGCATATCAACCCAAACCTTTGGGACATCTGGCAAGGAACTCTGGCACCTGAGGCTACATACACCTTTGTAACCCCTGTCCCCACCTACTCTATTATCCTGGCTCTGCTTATTTTACATTAGAGAATGGGCTTGCTGTACATCAGCACTGGTTGAAGAATGAACATTCTCCAGCAGGGTAAGTGTAAAATACATTAAAAAAAAAAAAAGTGTGCATGTGCTTATGTCTGTGTGTGTTACTGTCTGTGTGCATGTGAGTGAATGTGAGAATGATCAAGCAGTTATTTTATACTTGCTAAGTAGCACTTTTGCTGTTTAGCGAGTGTAAAATATAAATATAAAAGAAAAATAGTGTGTGTGTGTGTGTGTGTGTGTGTGTGTGTGTGTGTGTGTGTGTGTGTGTGTGTGTGTGTGTGTGCGCGTGCACGTGTGTGTGTGTGTGTGTGTGTGTGTATGTTTCTATTTCTGAGTGTGTGTTTATATGTCTGTCTGTGTGTGTGTGAATGTGTGCATGAAAGCGAGGGAGGTGCGTGTGAGTGCGAGTGTGAAAAGTGAGAGCGATCCAATACCGGCAGCAGCAGTATTCAAGAGGTTTATCTACTTCTCTTCTCTTACACTAGTTAAATGAATAAAATGTATAATTAAGGGGAGCAAAGGCTCAAAAAAGGAGTGTACTCCTGTTTAACAAAAAAAAAAAAAAAAAAATGAATTGGCTGCAATAATATGATTTGTGTTAGCATGCATTTTCCGAAGGGCAAGGGTGTGTGACTGGGGGGAGGGGTTGTCTGTGTAGCAGAGGAAGAGACAATGAGAGGATGGAACACTGGCAGCAGATAAGAGGTTTGCACACCTCTCTGCCTTTTAGCTCAGGAAATGTGAACAAAGCTTGAAATAAAGGGGGAACAAAGGCTCCAAAATATGAACAGATTTTAAATAAAAAATAAATAATTAATAAAAACTAAGTTACATAAAAGGATTTGTGTTAACATGAATTTTCTGAAGGAAATAAAGTCTGAAAGTCAAATGTATGTCATTATTTAGTGACTTCAATCCCCAAATGACTGTCAAGAAATCATTTTAGCAACAAGGGACCAAAAAATAAAACAAATATCTAGATATTTTTTTAAATGATGTATTTTGTAGGTAAAATGCTTCCTCTAACACCATTTGCATATACTACAGCAACTTAGAAACATTAGGCGGAGGAACTATTTTACATCCAATATATATATATATATATATATATATATATATATATATATATATATATATAAATATAGTAATAAAAATATATACATAAGTAAGTAAAACACATAAATTTTACAAAGAACCCGTTCTCTAAGTGCAATAATGCCCTCCAGGGTGTGTGTGTGTTAATTTGTAATTAATGCCCTTCCAGGGGTATAGAGGCCCTCTGCCTGTGGTGGCGAGTCTCACAACACCCCTGGGTGGGCATTAATTACACATTAACACACACCCCGTCAGGCATTATTGCTCACATAGTTCATTTGGTGTAGTTCAACTTATGTGGAATACAGCACAGACTTCTCCAACACATGAGAAGATTAACAAATTTCAGGAACCACATCAGTGTAATTAGCTCCTTTTTGTATTTTTGACCACAGTAATGGTCTAGAATGTTATTTCAATGTTTCCATGGATCCACTTTCCTCTTATAAAGCTTTGTTGTATTAGTATAACTATCCATAGTATTTTGATATCACAAACACATGAACTGGATTATATAAACTACAAATAAATAAATAAAACACAAAAGTTATTGGTTTTGACGGACTGAGTTAAGACCATTAGTGTTCAGTTACTGAGTAAAGATAATTGCCAACTGAAGTTTAACGTGTTTCCAGGGATGCTGGAATGAACCAAAAAGCTGCTTTTGCTTATGTATTTAAGGATTATTTTACCCATGATAGAGCGGGACTAGTCATCCAAAGCCAACAAACAGTAGGATTAAATAAACCACTGTACAATGTTAAATAGTAAGACAGAACTACTAGCCAATTAGTTCACTGACTTATTACCAATAAGCTTTAATTAAAATTGCTTGGCTGCTTGCAATGACTCTTAAACTTGAGTTCCTAAATTTTCTCATTCAAGATGCATCTTAAATGTTCCCCAGTTTCACGGCACATTTCATTTCCTTTTCAGAAGCTCAAACAATTGTCCAAGGCTAGATGTTCATTCTGTTATGTCAAAGAAAGGTTATCAAATATTCACTTCATGACCACTTTGCTTACACATTATGTATGCATTTTATCTAAAAGGTTATTTAAATGTTAAGCTTTTTATTTCCTTTATTATTTGATTAATTGTTTTTCTGGTAATAAATACTGTAATTAAGATTCAGTTACAATAATGTTTCTGCTTATATATCTTTTCCGGCAGCGAAGAAGGTCTACTGCTACAGTTATACATCTACTATATTGCTTTATACAATCAAATAGTAAATCTACATAACCTGCTGATTATACAGAGTGATATACATGGAAACTAGGATCCTGAGGAAGTCCCTGAAAGCCCTTGAAAATGTTTTTCCTAGATATGACAAATGCTTATTCTGACACAGTTACTAAGAAAACCAGTACCTCTATCCCAATGAGTAATAATGTTGTACAGATTTTCCAGAATGCATGTGAAAATAACTTACGCTGTCTATTTCCAGACAGTTCCAGAAGGAGATTTGATAATTTGACTTTGAAAGAAAGACAGACATTGAATTCTTTAAGAGATACTACTGATATTATTTAAAGAAACATAGTCTATGTCTTTAAACGCAACATGGTTTACTTGATTGACATATATTTTTAACCAATGGAAGCAATATATCGTGAACATGTTATTGTTTTAAAGTTATTTATACAACTTCTTCTTTTAATTAATTTGTTTTGCACCTGATGAAGCTTTGAACAAAAGCATTCTAGCTTGTGTGATATATTAAACTTACTTTTTCTTATTTGGTGACTTGTGCGTTCTGATTTTACCTTCTTTTTGGATTCACTCATCTTTACCTACTGAGCAGTTACATTTTTGTTTGAACTTTTCAAGCTACTGTCTTTTAGATGAATCCATAACAAAATGCATATATTTGTGAGTTATGAGCCCCATTTGTGTGCAAAGCTCCCATGCCAATATGATGAAATTATATGTATTCACTGTCATGCTGTAATCATTCTTATCCTGTTAGTGATGGGTATCATGTCTCTCAACCTCTTAGCCTAACAGATCTGAACAAAGCCAACAATAATGGAAGAACAAAGGCCCAAATGGGCATGCCTTCATTGAAGGTTGAACATCGAGCTGGCACATCGGCGTTCGTGGAAATCTACTGCCAATCATTAGTGGACCGGAGTTCCGCTGTGGCGACCCTGAACTAGGAAAAGCAGAAAGACAAACAAACAAAGGCCCAAAATCAGGAACAATTTTTAAATCTTGCTTTTATAAACCCGGAAAATTCCCATGGAGGATAGTGAGTTGGTGGCTATCAACATTGTGGGGGTGTTGGTGACTTAGAACCACAAATGGTAGGGTGCATGTGTGTGTGTGTGCGTGTGTGTGTGTGTGTGTGTGTGTGTGTGTGTGTGTGTGTGTGTGTGTGTGTGTGTGTGTGTGTTTCTAATGGTTAGGTGGTGTCTAAGAGTCATTGTAGAGGGTTTTGTGGATTAGGCAAAGAAGTAGTAGGCCTTTATACTCTTTAATATGTAGCCAGTTGGTACATTGTAGAGTTATACAGTCTTGCTCATTTTTGGGAGAGAAGAAGATGAATCTGTATATATTGTTGCAGAATGTATTTGTAGATCTTTCATGTTTTTTGGAAGCATAGGCTGGCAGATGAAGTGGGTATTCTAGTTGTGGCTGAAGGATGTTTTAGCCAATGACAGTCCTTCCTTCAGGGTCAAGGTGTTTTTTTTAGCAAATAAAGAGTACAGTATGATTTACAGTCTTTAGGTAACTGATATTAGGTGTCATATTTACTTATAGTTGGATTTAGGATGAATCCTTGATATTTGAAGGATTAAACACGTTATTAATGTTGTTGATTGTTACAATGTTAACAGGGTGGGAAATGCAAGGAGTGTGCTGAAGAGCATCATTTTGGATTTTTTATGTATAGTGCTAGCTGTTTTTGATATGCCGTGGTCATGCAGCGGTAGCGTTGTTGCCTTACAGCAAGAGGTCTCCCGTTCGATTCTCGGCTGGAGTGCGGGGAGTGCCTTCTGTGTGGAGTCTGCATGCCCTCCCCGCGGTTGGGTGGACATTCGAAAGACATGCGTAAATGGGCGTGCCTTCATTGAAGGTTGAACGTCAAGCTGGCACCTTGGCGTTCATCAGAATCTACTGCCAATCATTAGCGGAAAGGAGTTCCGCTGTGGCAACCCCTAACCGGGAAAAGCCGAAAGACAACAACAGTGTTAGCTGTTTTTGAAGTAAGCATGGGTGAAGACTTTGGAGAGTATTTGGAGCTTTTCAAGTATGTGGCAATGATAGGTATAATTTGTAGAAGGATATATAGTCTGTGTTAAGGATAATGTTAATGCATTTAAGGTTCAGTGGTAAAGAGTTAATGAAATGGCTGAAAAGGATAGGGGAGAGGATAGAGCCTTGAGAAATACATATGTCGGTTCTTAGCAGGACTGTGGAGGAGCTGTTGCATTTAACTGTAAAGGTTTTGCTTGCAAGATAGCTGGAAAAACAGTCTATGGTGAAGGAGCCAAAGCTAGAGTATACAACAGACTGTAGAAGAAGCATACCTCTCAACCTCTTAGAGCTAGAAATCTGAACAAAGACATAAATAATGGGGGGACAAAGACCCAAAAATAGGGACAATTTTTAAATATTGCTCTTACAAACTTAGAAAGTTGATAGAATAAAATGTTTTGCATTAGTATAACTTTTCTGAAAGATTTTAAGTCTAAAACTAAAATGTCTGTCATTATTTTCTAACTTAAATCGTTAATGATTTGCCAGAAAAAATACAATTTTATAAAAAACAGACCAAAATATGAGGCAAAAATCTGGACATTCGGCAAAAATCTGTACAACTGAGTGGTATGAGAAGGAGGTTGTTGCTGATGGAGTCCAAACCTTGGGATAAAACAATAAATATGACACAAATGAATTGGCCTTTGTCACTGTTGGTTAAAATGATGGCAGTAAGATGTGAAGTGCTGTTTGGTTGCTTCTGTAATTCATGAAATCATGTGGTGTGTGGATGCATACCTCTCATGGTTCAGATTTTCACAGAATGTCCAGATTTTTGCCTCATATTTTTCATCTGTTCCTCATAAAATTTGTGGTCTTCTGGATTTGTGTGGCAAATCAGTGAGGAATGAGTTCACTATATGACAGGCATTTGAGTTTTAGACTTCATATCCTTCAGGAAATGAACGGTGGAGGAGGCGGAGCCTAGATGGCCAACTGAGAGCAGTGAATTTTCAGAGCTCCATAAACTAGTATAATAATATTGGAAAATGTTATTTGCAAGTTTAAAATGTCAGAAATCTATAGATAAACTACTAAACTACATAGATATCAATTTTGGTGGAGATATACAAAAGTTTTCCTGTCAAGTAACTTGGAGATATATTGAATCACTGAAAATGAACAACTCAAGGAATTCTCACCCAGATGCTGCTTTGAAAAAAGAACTGCAGCTTATAACAACTACCTTACAGGAACTAATTTGAAGATGGATGGCTTTAAACATGACTTATAAAACCTCAAATTAAATTCTCAAAACAGGCTGACTCTCTTAAGGAATTATCTCATTTTTAACAACCTGGATTCCTGAATTTTTAGACAACTAAGAAATGATACTAAAAAAGCCAGAGTGCTAGATAAAAAGAACTTTTACCTCCAAATACAGCAAACCCATTTTAATAAACCACAAATGTTCTGGAACAGCATTAACAAACTTCTTCATCCAGGGCAATCAGTCACCTCAACCCTCTAGGATCCAACCCAGATAATCCCATTCACACTGCCAACTCCTTTAACTCCTTCTTTACCAATGCCATCCAATCTCTTGCTAGCCATCTTACACCAGACACCGCAAACCTGCCTAATTCTTCTGTAAATCCTCCTCGTTCATTTCTATTGCAACCAGTGTCTACTTCTACTATTTGCTCTCTTCTACTAAAACTTAAACCTTCCACCCCCTCAGCTGACCAACTCCCAGCAGAATACCTTCAAATAGGAGCCAAATCTATAGCCTACCCTATATCCATTCTTATCAATAGAACCATTAGTGAAAGACATATCCCGACCATCTGGAAAATTTCTTATATTATTCCTCTACACAAAGGTGGGAACTCAAACGATTTCTCTAATTTTCGTCCCATAGCCTTGCTATCTCCCCTGGCAAAAATTATGGAAAAATGTATTCAGAAACAACTTCTAAACCACCTTCTCCAAAATAAGCTACTGGCTAACTGTCAACATGGCTTCAGACCTTACCATAGTACCACCACTGCCCTGCTATCTTTTACAGACTGTATTAACAATAATCATAACAACGGCTTTCATTCCTCTGCAGTATTCATTGATTTATCCAAAGCCTTTGACATGGTTCATCACCAGCTGCTCTTGCATATCATGTAATCTCTGTCCCTAGACCCATTAACCATCAACTGGTTCAAATCTTACCTTAATAACAGAAAACAAGCGGTACTCTGGCACAATAATCTATCAAATCTCCTACCTATCTCCCTTGGTGTCCCTCAGGGCACCATATTAGGGCCGCTCCTATTTTCCATCTATATTCATGATCTTCACTCAGCAATTCCACATTCTACCTGCATTCAGTATGCAGATGACTCCACTATTATCTGCTCAGCTACCTCTCAAATTGAACTGCAAACCATAACCCAGAACGCATTTAACACTGTGGAACAATGGTTTACAAACCGCTGTCTCCTCCTAAATCCTAAGAAAACAAAACTGCTACTCTTCTCCCCTACACGTAAGTCCACCCCCACACAATTTACACTTACATCTAACAATGGTACTATTATCTCTCCAGACCCAACTACCAAGCTCCTAGGAATAACTATTGACAATAACCTCAACTTTGACACACATATTAACAGTACAATAAAAACAGTCAACAAGAAACTTGGATCCCTCTATAGAATCAAACCCTTTCTTACTCCAACAGCCAGGACTGCTATAGCCAGAACTCATCTCATTTCTACTCTACTCTATGCCTCACCCATCTATACAAACCTTTCTAAAACCAACATTAACAAGCTGACTGTATCCTATAATAATATTGCCAGATTTGCTGCTGCCTCTCCTTTCCGAACTCATCACTGTCTAAATCTTATACAACCTGATTGGTTAGAATTTCTGCAGCATCTTCATTTTTCACAGCTTACTATTGCCCATAAAAGACTGTATCAACCCTCGAATACTCCTATACTCTCAAGCCTACTTACCCCCTACCATAATCCTAAAAACTTACGCTCTGCTAATAAACTACTGTTTAACACCAGCAGAGCTAACAATGTAGCAGGCGACTCCCTCTTCTGTAACACCGTTGGTAAGCTATGGAATCTGCTACCCACTGAACTTACAACTCTCTGCTCTCATAAACCTTTCAAAAAGAAGCTCAAGCTTCATCTCAAGAAACACTGGTTATGTTCCTGTATTATCCCTGACTAACTGCTGCTTCTTCTCCCTACAACCACCTGCATCAGCTACCCTTCCCTTCTAAATCTGCTTATTATGAATTCTGTGACTGAATTCTTCATATTTACTTCTTTATTATCATCATTGTTTAACTGCTTTACCATCATATACATTGCATTTATTCTTCTGTAGACTTTTTCATGACCATACTTAAAATGTGTTTTTATTATATTATTCTGTAGACTTTTTCATGACCATACTTAAAATGTTTTTTATTATATTTTGTTCTATTCTACTTTGGTCTATTATATATTGTTTATTGTTTTATTCATATTGTTTTGCACATGGAGCTTTTCTCCCTGGGCCTCTACTGAAAATGGACATGTATCCAGCTAGACTAGCCCAGTCAACAAATGTAAAATAAATAAATAAATAAAATAAAAATATTACAGCAACACCAGACAAAATAACAGCTATAGAAACTTCTCTAAACGACAGTGAAGGGAGACTCAAAGAGGAATAATCCCAAAAAGAATTTCTTCTTAAACATAATACTTGGCTGCTTAACAAAATAGATGACTTAAAAAAACAGGGAAAGGAGAAACAACATAAGGTTCTTTGGTCTGCCTAAAACCACTGAAGGTGAAGACATTATCTCATTTTTAACAACCTGGATTCCTGAATTTTTAGACTTAAAAGAGGGACATTCGTTTGGAATTGAAAGAGCGCATAGAGCACTGAGGAAACCTGCCTCTAATTCAACAAAATACTCCACTTAGATCCATAGTTATAAAATTTCTTTCATTTCTGGACAAGGAACTATATTAAAATCTGCTTGGAGAAAATTACCCTTAAAATACAATTAAAGCCTGATAAGGTTTGATAATGATTATTCTTCCAGAATACCACAACAAAGGAAAAAAGTCTGGCCAATAATAAAACTGTTGAAACAAAACAACATTAAAGCACAGCTTACCTTTCCAGCCAAGATAAAAATACTTTTTGCCAATGAGATGAGAACCTTTAATGACTTAGAAGAAGCTGCTTATATTCATCAAAAACAGCAACATTGTGCCTATTCCAGAAGAAATGGAATGGATGGCCCCTACTCTTAAAAGAATAAAATAAATAAATGCTTGGACTGATGCTAGAAAGAAGAAACAAAAAAGTGATTCCAAGATAGCTGTCCCAAAAAAATTACTCTTACAACTACATCTCTCAAAGTATCAACTGATATGGTACATCACTTGTCATCTATTTTTATTTTAAAAGGAGTTTTTTTTTAAACAACAGAGAAACAGTAATGATTTATTCAGAATGTTCAAAACTCCAATAATTCTTCAAAAACAAAGGTAGGTCAAGATGGGTTACTATTTATATTATATATTAGCCAAACAAAGCAACATATAATAGCAGTAACAGTAGAGTGTTTAAAAAAATGCTGTCATGGAGACTAATGCCTTCTTCAGTTAATGTATGATATAGAAATGTCATGTATATCCTGGTTAATAATAACAACAGCAAGCTCTTACTACAAATGTCATCATTATTCTGATTAACTATGGTTAGTGTTAATTATGGCGGGTATTATGGCTACGAGTGCGGTTTAATCAGTCCTAAAATGGTGTGCGTGGATACAGCTGTGTTTGGCGGCTAGTACAAATGTCATTATTATTCTGCAGAGATATGGTTGATGGCATTTGTGGCGGGAATCATGGCTTTATGTGCGGCTTGGTTGATCCTGATGTGGTGTTCATGTCTGGTAGCTGGTGCAGATGTCATTATAATTATCATTTTTTTTGTTTTGTTTTTTGTTTTCATTGTTCACTGTTTTTGCTGACTTGTTTGCTTTCAGCACTTTCCCGGCTGTTGCCAGACTGGGAGGGAGGGAATTCAAGCTTGGGGTTGCTAGTGAAGTGAAGCTTTGCTTCAAGTGCATCGCGCACCTTTGGTAAATAGTTCACAGACTCATTAACAGTATCAGATGCTCCCAGATTGTTATGGTAACGGTAACAGAGCTTCGATAAAGCTTAGCAGCTTGTGGTCACTTCATTATAAGAAGTTATTTATTTGTATTAACTTGAATTGTAGTTTTTGTAGCCCATCTTGACCATGGGTAGTATGGTTACCAAGATAACCAGTGTTTTTGTACATGACATCAAACTGACCGGCTTAGAGAGACAGTGGAAGCCTGAGCTTGAAATGTCGCAGAATGTAATAATCATATTCTGAACAACTAGTATTAAATTCACAATAGACATTCTGTTTAATGACACATGCTTGAGTTTAATAACATTGTCATTTTGGCTTGTCATGAATGGCATACATTGTATTGAACATCGGGGGGAAGCATGGTGATTTTCCTGTATAGGTGAATGTGTATGGCAGGTCATGTAATTGCTTATTAGCTGTTTTCACTGACTTGTTTGCTTTCTGTTCTTTTTCTGGCTGTTACCGGACTGGGAGGGAGGGAGTTTGGGCTTGGGGTTGCTGGTGAGATGAGGCTTTGCTTCGGGTGCATCGCGCATCTCTGGTGAGTGGTTCGCAGACACACTGGAAGTGCTCCGATGCTCCCAGGTTGCTATGGTAAGAGGAACACAGCAACAATAATGCTTAACAGCTTGTGTCAAATAACTAAGCTACAGCAGTGAAGAAAAAAAAAACGCATGCATGATAGACAATGTTGTGTTTGATTTTAGTAATCTGGACACAAAATATGTAATTGTCACATAGAAGAACCAGTCTGCTGAATTTAGATATTAAAACCTGGATTCAATAACTTTGTTTTTTCTATAGTAACACTACTGTCTTGGCTTGTCATAGGTGACATACAGTACACTGAACATCAAAGGAAAGCTTGATGATTTTCTTATATAATTAAATATGTATAACAAGTCATGTCATTGTTTTAACTTGAACTGTAGTTTTTGTAGCCCATCTTGCCCATATGTAATACTTAAGCGGTTACCAAGACAACTAGTGTTTTGTACATGACATCAGACTGATGGGGTTATTCAAGAGAGATAGTGGAAGCCTGAATTTGAAATGTCACATAATGTAACAATCATAGTCTGAACAAATAGTATTAAATTGACAATAACCACTCAGTTTAATAACATGGGCTTGAGTATAATAACACTGCTGTTTTAACTTGTCATAATTGGCATACACTGTGTTGAACATCAAGGGGAAGCATGATGATTTTCTTATATAAGTAAATATGTATAACAAATCATGTAATTGCTTTAACTTGAATTGTAGTTTTTGTAACCTATCTTGACCATACATGATAATTAAACTGTTACCAAGGTAACTAATGTTTTATATATGACATCAAACTGACAAAGTTGTTCAAGGTAAACAACAGAAGCCTGAACTAGGAATGTCACAGCATGTAACAAACACATTCTGAACAAATAGTATTGTTGACAATAATCACTCAGTTAATCCTTTGCTGATTATACAAAGTGATTACTTAAATGCTGACAAACAATGAAATTTAACTTCCAGCATATCTAGTAAAATACATTGCATTATAAACATTAGGTATAAATATTATTATCATCTATTTAGATTAAGTAATAAGTTTTGAAAGACTTCATCAATAAGGGTGAATATGTTAAATAACTCTGTGCTATAATCTTTTGCTGAGGTTTTATATATGATACATCCTTCTTTACTATGTTTGAATTCCTTGTTCATAGGTTCATAGGTTGGTACCAGGCTATCAGCCCTAGGGCCTATACAAGCCTAGCTATAACAATTCCCTGGTTATTTCTTCCCACAGTATTTACTTGCCTGGACCCCTGTCTAACAGGGAGACTGACATGATCCCTGGGGTGAATTTCCTATCTCCCATCCAATCATCAAGGTTCCTTTTGAAGAGGGCCAAAAAGGTGCTCTGCTTGACATGTATGGGCAGTCTATTCCAGAGTCTGGGGAGTCTCTGGGTCAGGAACCTATCCCTCCAGCATGTTTTGTTCATTGTGATGACAAGGTTTAGATCTCTGGAGCGTGTGTCTCTGAGGGATTGGGATTTCTTTAAGTGTAGCATGTCCAACAGCTCTGGGTTTGACATGGCCTTGTATGTTAAGCAGAGATCTCCTCTGAGTAGACGATATGCAACAGAGTATAGGTGGAGTTTTTTTAGATGGTCAGCATAGGGCATCTGCTTTAGGTCTGTGATTCTTTTAGTGAGGTATTTCTGTGGCCTTTCTAGTTGTTGCAGATGTCTTGAGAGGTACATACCAAATGGGGTGTTGTATTCTATAATGGGTCTAATGAGAGATGAGTTCATTGGGACAATGACCTCTTTTTTTCTGGATGAAAAGACCTTAGTGATGAGGTGTGCCACACAGAAGGATTTCCTGACTGTTGTGGCAATGTTGTTATCGAAGGTGAGACCACTGTCCACCTGTGTCCCTAAGTCTCTTATTACATTTTCTGTGTTTAGTGTACTGTCACCTATGTGGTAATTCACGGCTACATGTTTTTTCCCAAAGGGGATAACTATACATTTCTTGGCATTGAGCTTGAGCCCATGGCTCTGGCACCAAGCATCTGTTTCTGTAAGCCGCTTTTGTAGAATATCCACATCATTTGGGGATTCAATAATGGCTCAAAGTTTGCAGTCATCTGCGAACTTTGTTAGCCAGAGTCCCTTAGTGTTGGCCTGTACTTCAGAGAAGTAGATGCCAAACAAGAGCGGTCCCAGGACTGAACCCTGAGGTACTCCACTTGTCACTTGTCTGGAGCTGGATTTGGAGTCGGCTACTTTTACAGTGTGGGTTCTGTCAGTAAGCAAGTTGGCAACCCATTGGGTGACATAGGGATTAATGCCCAGCTTAGTAATTTTATCTGTGATTCCAGAGTTGTGAATGGTGTTGAAGGCCTTGGTGAGGTCTAGGTAGGCTGTGTAGACCATCTTATCCTTGTCCACAGCTCTGTAAACTGATTTGAAGAAGTCAGTCAGGTTCAGGAGTCAAGATTGGCTCTTCACAAACCCAAACTGCATGGGGTCCAGTGTTTGAAGGTTGCCAATGTCTTTGTTTATAAGTTCCACGATAATGCATTCCATGGCCTTGCAGATCAGGCTCATCAGACTGATGGGGTTGTGGATCCCCCCTTGTGGAGTGGGATAACTGTAGCTGTGCACCACTCAGTGGGCACAAAGCCTGTTGTTATCTATCTTTCATGTAAATATTAATTGTTTATATAACAAATAAACATTATGTTGTATTAGAATTCTGTCTAATCTACGATAGTACTATATCTCTTCAAAATAGCATAAATGTTGCTTATTCTAATTATAAATATTCTCCATATGATAATTCAACTGATGCAGCTCAGATGTTCTGATTTGTCAAGGTATGAGTGATAATCTGATGAACTTAGGTTTATCCATCAGATTATGAATGATTTTCACTCCACGGCTAGTGTGGATCTTAGTTTTGTTAACATTTATTAATTTAAATGTGTTATTTTATAAAAACATTTTTAGTATGCCTGACCAAAACATTACTTTACTGGTAAACATTCAAAGTATAATACTGATAATTTCCTTTAAAATCTCAAACATATACTTTATAGTTATCAGAGGAAAATGTTTACTAGTCACATTAAAGCAAAAAATACATAATTCAAATAACCTAAGATGGATTTAACTTTATTATCTTTAAATACCAATGGCTTAATCAATCCTAGCAAGAGATCAAATCTACTGAAATATTTAAAATTGAACAAAGAACAAATTGTCTTCCTTCAAGAAACTCATTTCAAAACAAATGACAACTACAAATGGAATCCCAAAGAATATATAATATTGGCACAGTCCACTTATAAAACAAAGTCAAAAGGGTAACAGTTTTATGGAAAACAAATGTGATTAACCCAGAAATAATTTCTAAGTATGAAGATAAAGAAGGCCTTATGGCATTTGCAGTAGTTAAATATAACAGATTATGGACCCTAGCCAATCTATATTGGTTCTCAGGCATTGGATCAGAAACTGTTAAAAACACTTGGATTTCATTTCTAATATCTATAAAGGCAACTTAATATTAGGAGGAGATTTTAATTTTATATTTGATACCTCTGAAACTGCAAAAAAAGACCGCTGCATATATATATATATATATATATATATATATATATATATATATATATATATACTGTATCAAAAGCTTTAAACAAGTGGGTAGAATCATTTCATCTTGAAGATACTTTCAAATTTAAAGAAGGTAAATCTTTGTTGTTTTCCCATCAAGATCACAGATTTGGTACCCAAATGAGAATAGATAAAATATTTACTGCCCATGACTTACACTCTAAAATCATTAATTTCTCAATCACTCCCTGCCCCCTTTCAGACCACAATTCACTGATACTAAAACTTCAAAATGGGTACAAACCATTAATCTTTAACTCCAGAATACCAGCATATATAACTAAAATTAAAGAGTTCAAACCCTGGCTATTATCTGAATTAGAGTTCTTCTTAGATATTAACTACACCACAGCGATAAATAAAATAATGATATGGAACTCATTAAAAGTATATATATATATATATATATATATATATATATATATATATATATATATATATAGCAAAACCCTAACATGGTATACAAAATCAGAGAATGGGATTCTGAATTATTAGCTCTACAATCCAAACTTTTGTCAGTAAAAGCTGAAAACATCAAAACAATTTGGAGATGAAAAAGAAAGTAGAAGTATTAAACAATATATACAATGAAATTCTAACACATAAAACTTGTTTAGCTCTAGAAAAACTAAAAATTAATAATTTGGCCACTTCTCCCAAATATCTACATAATTTATCTACAAGAATCAAAATATAATCAAAAGCTAATAACATTAAAAGTATCTTTCATGAAAAAGAGGTAAATGTCTCGAATATAGGTAACATTCTTGATGGCTGTAGAAATCACTATATGGAACATTTCCAAAAAGAAAATATACATACTGATCAATTAAGGCTTGATGAAAAATGTTCCAATATAAAAAAATACCAAAAAACTTAAAACTATATCTCCAAGTACCCATATCCTACAAAGACATTACAGATATAATAAAAGAGGTTAAAACTAATAAAGCTCCAGGTATAGATGGCATAATTATAGAAATATATAAACGTTTTCCTTCAAAGATACTATCCCTCTTTCATAAAACTCTATTAGAAATTCAGTCACACGCTTTAATTTCACCCTCTTGGAGATATTCCTTAATCACACCAATCCTAAAGGAAAACAAATCCCCAAACCTCTGTACCTCATATAGACCTATATCATTAAATAATGATTATAAAATATTTATGACAATATTAACTAATAGAATGAAAATACCACTATCCAAAACAATAAACAATAACTAGACTGGATTTATATATCATAGACACACACATGACAATATTAAAAGGATAATTTTTCTTACAGATTGTGTTAACAAAGAAAACAAAGAAATGCTCATAATTGGCTTAGATATAGAGAAGGCCTTTGATTCCCTAAATTGGAACTATTTATTCAAAATCCTAAACCTATTTGAATTTCCAGCATGCTTTATTCATCTCCTAAAGAATATATATATACAAATAATTTAGCATATGTCAAGTTAGGTCCTTTTACCTCTGAATCTATACATATAACAGAAGGCACTAAACAAGGATGTTCCATGTCACCAATACTATTTGCTCTGGCTATTGAATTATTGGCAGATTTAATTCGTAACAATATAAAAATTAAAGGAATAGATGTTTATGAACAATACATTTCTAAAATAATGCCACTTTCTGATGACATATTACTAACATTATCTAATATAAAAGAGACATTAGAAGAATTCGATATATTAATTGGCAAATTCTACATTACCTCAGGACTCCATTTCAATAAATCAAAATCAACATTTTTATTTCTAAATAAAAAGAAAGAACTGCAAACTAAGGGGAATCACATCATAGGGAAACAAAAATCTACCTTAAAATATCTAGGAATTGAGTTATGCAAGGATAATAATGAACTAGCCTCAAAAAAAGTACAGTTTTGTACCTACCATAAATGTAGATGTTCGAGGATTCCCTTGCTGCAGTCCTGACTATTGGGTATAGTCCGCGTCCCAGTCGGCCCGAATACCAGAGTATAAGGCTGACGTCGGTCATGGCGCCTTAGACTGACGTCAGTACGTCAGGGTACTAATGCGCATGACCGACGTCATTTCCTCAGTCTTTTCTTGCCCCAGATGTCAGAAGACCCAAAAAGACAAGTCCCAAAAACAACCTGCACCAAAAACATGTACAATATATACAACAATATATACAAAAAATATAAGCATGTAAACTCACCTACACAACCACCCGAAACACAGTGGGGAAGGAGGGAGGTAAATTGGACTGCAGCAAGGGAATCCTCGAACATCTACATTTATGGTAGGTACAAAACTGTACTATGTTCTTCGTCTTCCCTTGCTGCAGTCCTGACTATTGGGTAGAATCCCAAAGCAGAGGTAAGGGAGGCTGGCAAATTATAAAGTAGCAGGAGCTGACAACATGCCTTGTAAAACAGCTGTGGCAAAACCAGCCCTAGTCTTAGAGTATATAGGCAGGTGATAATGCCTAGAGAAAGTATGCACTGAACTCCAAGTAGCTGCTTCCAGAATATCCTTAGTTGCCACCCCTTAGAAATGCTGTTGAAGTGGCAGTAGCCCTAGTGGAATGAGGCCTAATCCCAGCTGGAACCTCTTTGCCATGATGGGAATAACAAAATGCAATGCAAAAGCCAATCCACCTAGAAATAGTTTGTTTTGACACAGGCTTGCCCTGTGAACTCAAAGCAAAAGAAACAAGTAACTGCTGAGACTGCCTAAAATTCTTAGTCCTGCTCAAATAATAACGCAATTGCCTGTGTACATCTAAAGTGTGCAAAATCTTTTCCCCTTTATTTTGAGGATCTGCAAAAACGTAGGCAAATGAATAGTTTGGTTTAAAGCCACACTAGAAACCACCTTAGGCATAAAGGAAGGATTAGTACGTAATGAAACCCTGTCCTTATGGAAAATCAAAAGGGCTCTACTGCCATAAGGGCCTGCAACTCAGACACCCTTCTTGCAGAAGTAATAGCCAACAGAAAAGCAGTCTTCCATGACAAATATTTCAATTCAGCAGTAGCTGCAGGCTCAAAAGGTTGTAGAGTAAGTTTTTCCAACACAAAATTGAGATCCCAAGCAGGAGTAGGAGCTCTCGTGGGGTCTTATATTCTTTGCCCCTCTAAGAAACTGCTTGAACAAAGGATGCGAAAACAAAGGTGGGTCACAATCATAGTGAGCTGAAATTGCTGCAGCATGAATCTTTATGGAAGAGAAGGACAAACCTTTGTCCAATAATTCAGTAAGATATTGAAGAGCCACACTCAAATTAGGCTCTGAAATCTCCAAATTCTTTGCTGTACTCCAAAATAAAAATCTCTTCCATTTTCTGCGTACACTCTCCTAGTACTAGGCCTTCTAGCTTCCATAATCACATTTAAAACTTGTTGAGGAAGCTGAGACCTGCTGTGCTTCAACACAGAATATGCCAAGCTGTGAGATGAAGAGATTGAAGCTTGACATTGAGCAGATGACCGTCCTTCTGAGATAACAGATGAGGAATCAGAGGTAAAGGCCATGGAGGCTTCTTTACAAGACTCCTTAGAAGTGGGTACCAGTGTTGCGAGGCCAATCTGGAGCTATCAAAATCATCCTTGGCCTGTCTTGTCTGACCTTTAATAATACCTTTGGAAGAAGAGGCAGAGGTGGAAAGGCATAGACATGAAGGTTTTTCCAACTGAAAGACAGAGCATCCACTTTCCAAGCTGTGTGATGAAACCCCTTTGTGCAATACTTTGGCAGCTGGTGGTTTAGTGGAGAAGCGAACAGATCTATGTCTGGAGTTCCCCATGACACTGTCAAGTTCTGAAATACATGAAGATCCAGTTTCCACTCGTGGGGATCCATGATTTGTCTGCTTAATACATCTGCTAGGGAGTTCTGTGCTCCTGGCAGAAACCTTGCCTGAAGAGTCAGTCGCAGGCTTAACGCAGTCTCCCATAAAATCATTGCTTGCCTGCATAGAGGATAAGAATGTGTTCCCCTTGCTTGTTGATGTACCACATGACAGTTGTGTTGTCTGTTAGAATCAACACCTGCCCTGGAAGAAGTAACTCCTTGAAAGCCATCAATGCAAACTGGACTGCTAACATCTCCTTCATGTTGATATGTAGATGCTGTAGTCTGGCAGGCCACTTGTCTTGTATCCACTTTCCATTTAGATGAGCTCCCCAAGCAGTGTCCGAGGCATCTGTCGTTAAAATCTGACTCGCCTCTGGCGGGTCACAGAGAGTCCCTTGTTTAGGTGACATTCCTGAGCCCACCACAAGAATTCCTTTTGAAGGCAAGGTATTATGTGAATGACAGTGTCGAAATCTTGGCAGTGCTGTGTCCATACATTTTGAGATACCATTGCAGCTTCCTCATATGCAGTTTGGCATTGGGAAGCACCAGAATACAAGATGCCATGAACCCTAATGCTTGAAGGACTGTCCTTGCAGTCAGCACGGACTGATGAGATAGTTGATGGAAGTAAAGTGACAGACTCTTTTGTTTGTCCGGGGTTAAAAAGGCCATCTGGGCTGCTGTATTCAGTCTCACACCCAGAAAGCACATGTCTTGAGAGGGTACTAGACTGGACTTTATTTCGTTCACAGAATACCCTAGGCATCTTAGCACTGCTATGACATATTCCAGATGCTGTAGAAGGTCTTCCTTTTCTTGAGCCAGAATCAGGCAGTCGTCCAAGTAAGGATAGATTTGAATGCCTTGAAGCCTGAAGTAAGCTATCACTGGAGCCAGAACCTTTGTGAATACTCTGGGCAGTAGATAAGCCAAAGGGCAATGCAGAGAACTGATAATGAAAATCTCCAGTTCGAAACCGCAGATACTTTCTGCAACTTAGCCTTATAGGCACATGAAGGTAAGCTTCCTTGAGATCCAAAGTTACCATCCAGTGATCCTTGCCCAGCAGAGGTAACAGTTGCTGTAATGTCAACATCTTGAACTTGGGAATGTCCAGATAAGTGTTGAGGATAGATAAATCCAAAATTGGTCTCCACGTGTTCCCCTTCTTTGGTACTAGGAACAGGCGAGAATAAAATCCGAAGCCCCTTTCTGATACAGGGACTGGCTGAATGGCCCCTATCTGGAGTAACTGAGAAACTTGCTTGTGAGCCTCTTTTCTTTGTGGAGGAGGAACATCTGACATGCCTTTGAAAGGGGGCATTGTGTGGAAATAAAATCTGTAACCGTGATGAATGATATCCAGCACCCATCTGTCTTGAGTGATTAAATCCCAATTTTCTTTGAAAAGAGACAATCTTCCTCCCAAAGGAGCTGCCAGGCGAGAATCCACTGGCAGCTGAAAAGCAGGTCATTGGTTCTGCTTACGAAAGGACTGACCCCTGCCCTCACCAGAAGTCTGAGCAGGTGAACTGTCTGATCTAGGCCTAAACGAACCTTGAGCCCTGCCCCTACCACGTCTAGACCTACCCCTAGACTGGGAACCATAAGCAGGATATGTCCACCCCTTAGCAGGCCAATTTCTACTAAACTTGGAGGCTGCACCTGCAAAAATCTTTAACAGTCTGCATAGACTTAGCTTTGTCCTCCATTTTCTTTAAAACTGCTTCCACAGGCGGTCCAAACAACACATCAGACTGTAAAGGAGCATCCAAAATCCTGGTCTTAACATGCTCAGCTAAATTCTGATCCTTCAACCAGGCATGTCTGCGAAGAACAGAACTAGTAGCAGCCACCCTCGAGGAGGCCTGAACAGCATCAAAACCACACTGCAAAGAATGCTTACCCACTTGTTCAGACACATGAACCAAATCCAGCAATTCTTTACACTCAATACCTTCCGCCAAAGCATCCACCTTAGATTTCAATTGTGAAAGGAGATAATTCTGATATTTCAGCATATGAAACTGACAATTCAACGCCCTCATGGCTAGAGTGGAAGAAGTATATACTTTCTTACCCCACCTATCCAAAGCCCTTGCCTCTTTATCAGAGGGTACAGGATTTTTAACCACAGAAGCTTTAACACCTTTAGGCCCCTGAGAAACAGTTTCTGGGTCCGCCCTAGGACTCTTAAACAAATACTTATGAGCTTCGGGCACCCTATAATACCTATCCGGCTTAACAGGAGCAGGAGGCAAGGAGTCAGGGTTCAGGGAAGCCTCTGCAAAAACATCCTCCACCACATTTAACACAGGAGGAATAGCTAAGGGCCTATGCTGGGGTAAAACAAGAATTCCCTAAGCCTTTTCCTGGAATCAGAGTAATCCTGGCCTTCCCATTTAAAGTGCTCCCTCATGGAGTGAAGAGTCTCTGAAAATGAAAAATCCTCAGGAGGAGAAGCTGTAGGAGTGGAATCATCCACCTCAGAATCAGAATAAGTAGGAAACTCTTGCAAGTCTTCCACAGAAGACTCTGAAGCCTGTGAACACTGTTCAAAACTATCAAACTCCTGTTCCACCCTAGGCCTCTTATCAGGCGGGGCATAGAACCTCTAATCAGAGTAATCAAATCTTCTGCCATTTTAAGCATATGTTTCTTAGGCACAGAGCCCGAAATGCTAGGAGAAGCCCCCACAGAAGCTGAACTTGGCCTACCTCTAAAAGAAGCTTTGGCAACAGAAGGAGAGGCCCTAACTACCTTGGGAAGAGAGGGAAGAACAGCTACCTGAGAAGCCCCCTCAGCCTGGCCTACCTCCTGAGAGGGCACATCCTGTAACAGTAAAGTATCTGCCTGAGACTCCATAGAGACTCCTGGCAAAACCTCTGGCTCCCCTGAGCCTTCTAAAGAACCGTCGTCCGGGACTGCGGTTCCTCACCCCTAGGCTTCACTGTTTTGTCCTTGCGCTTCTTGGATGAAGCGGGCCGGAGCATCCGGCGGCATATTATAATTGCAACGCTTCCCAAACACTAACCTAGCACAATCAAGCCTCCTCTTAATAGTGCGCTTGTTAAATCTAGCACAAGAGCGGCAACCAACAACGTCGTGCTCAGGCCCTAAACAAGGTATACACAATGTATGATAATCCCTATGCGGTATCTGCTTCCCACAAGAAATACAGTTATTCACTTTTTCTGACATCCGGTTAAATACTGAGGCAAGAAAAAACCAAAATGTTCCCCAACGGGGTTACTTAGCCAACTCCGTTTCGGTCTGAAACTCCGGTTTCGGAAAATCTCAGAACGCCAACCTGCACTCACAAAATTGCTTCTGCATCGGACCATGCGGCAAAAAAGACTGAGGAAATGACGTCGGTCATGCGCATTAGTACCCTGACGTACTGACGTCAGTCTAAGGCGCCATGACCGACGTCAGCCTTATACTCTGGTATTCGGGCCGACTGGGACGCGGACTATACCCAATAGTCAGGACTGCAGCAAGGGAAGACGAAGAACATCTACAATAATATCATTAATACAATTAAAGTCTCTGTGGGAAAATGGAACAAAATAATATTAACATTTGAGGACAGACTACAGTTAATAAAAATGTTTTTACTGCCCAAGATCCTATATATAGCCTTGACAATGCAACTGTTACCAGAAAAGAATATACTTGAAATAAATTCATGGGGGTCTATATTGAAACATCAAACGCTTAAAACAGTGAACAATGTTTCATTGACACTTTTTCAGTGAAAGATGAAAATGTTGACACCACAGAACAGCGATTTCTTTCCTAGAGAAAGGAATTGCTGTTCCAACCAAAAAAAAAAAAACATTAAACACTTCCAAACACATACACACATACCCTAACCCTAATTGTACCCCCCCCAAAAACAGTAAACGACTGAATACACATATGCACATAACCCAACCATACTTCTAACAGAAAAAAAAAGTAAACATTTTGAAACATATGCACTTACCTTAACCTGCACCCTAACCCTAAGGTCAATAACTCTTGCACATTTACGTAAAAAGTTCCAAACACATACACACTTAACTTAACCCTAATTATATTCCCCCAAAACAAAAGTAAACAGCTGAAAACACATACAGACATAACTCAACCATACATCTAACGCAAAAAGAAAATCAGGAAACACTTTCATACATATGCACTTACCTTAACCCATACCCTAACCTTAAGGTCAGTAACTGTTGCACATTCATGCTCGGGAGCTATACCGGACAAGGGACTACACTACAGTGCAGAACATGGCAAAGCAATGAATCGGTTAAGTGACTTCTTTCCCAGGGAAAGAATTTGCTGAACAGCCATTTTGCTGTTTTGCCTGTTCGCTCTTTATGTGTCAACAAAAACACATTCCACAAAATGCATTTTCGTCGTTCTAATAGGAACTCATTAATGCCTAATAAAATTTTTATGGTTTCCCAAAAGAAACAGAATAGCATTAATACATCATATCAGACCATGGAAACAGGGAGGATTAAACTTTCCTGACATAGAAACATATATAAAAACATCAATATCTAAAACAATCTCAGATTGGATAAGTCCAAATTACACTGCAAATTGGAAATAATTACTAATTGTAATATTAATGAATGAATTTGATTTACAAAAAAAATTTCAAATAACAGATATAAACAATCTGCCATGGCACATATTATGTATTAGTCTGCAATATCACATAACTAAACCCACTAAAACTTTTATGATTAATTATTACATTGACTCATTTAGGAAAATTGTTAATGCAAATACAGACTTACAAATCTGGTTTGATCTTTTAACACCATTTATAGTCACCAAGAACTTTCCACATAAAATATTTAGAGAAATTATTAATTCCTAGGAACAGAAAGGATTTGTTTATTGGCTCTAATGTATCAAAGAACTAAAAGTTTTAGATATACAAGTAATACTAACAACATACAAAATTCCACAACACGTCTGGCTAACTAGTATTCTATCATACTCGCAAGATTTAATTCTTCATTTAAAGAAATACCTAAATTTACGAAATACATATATGAAATCATATATAGTGACTTTGTCATGGGAAACAGTATTTCAAAGTTTTACAAAATATTGATAACCTATAAAACAGCACCCAAAACCTCATATTGGAAACATATAACAAAAGGACACTCAATACAGTTAACTGAAGATTTTAAAACAGATATATTATTGTAGATAAAATATACCCCCTTCACACAATACTGGAAAGTTTTTAACTGGAAATGCTTGCACAGAGCATTCTTAACCCCAGACAGAATCAGCAAAATTAATTCTTCCATTAAAGGAAGATGTTGGAGATATGAGCAAGTACTCAATGCAGATTGGAACCACATTTTCTTTGATTGTGTTAAAATTAAGTAATTTTGGAATGGTGTTAATAACATTTTACAAACCTTATTTAATGAATCATTTTATTTAACTAAAACTCTTGTATTATTAAATGTAAACAAAAGTTCTCAGTCGAATAGGTCAAACATGTACCTTGTATGCACTATACTTGCAATCTCAAAGAGGTGTATAACAAGAATGATGGAATACAAATACAATACAAACCTTGGAAGACTTCTACAACCTACTAAAGATTACAACATTAAAGAAAACTAAAATTAAAGAACTAAGATTGTATCCAAAGCCATTTATCAACCACCCTTGGGAAAACGTTTTATCTCTGATTGACACCATACAATGACTGATTAGACACTCTGATAAAGAATTGGACATACTTATACAGTAATTGTACATATTCAATTTGCTATAGTGTCAGGCTAATGTAAATAGTGTAAATAGTTAATTTAGATGATATTTATAAATATTATGGAATTTATGCAATTATATTTGAAAATAAAAAAATTTTGAAAAAAAAGAAAATGAACGGTAACAAAAGGTATTATATTCTAGCAGCATTTATTAGCTTATAAGAGCAATATTTAATATTTGTTCTTATTTTTAGGGTTTTGTTCCCTCATTATTTCTGGCTTTGTCCATTTTTTTTTTTGTGCCAAGAGGTTGAGAGCTATGTGTTGATATGATATAGCATTGGCAGAGAAAGATGGTGACCTGATTATAAATATTTTTGAACACTTCCTTAAGTGTGGGAGTAGGGAGATTGACTGGAAATCAGAAGTAGTTTATGGCCTTGCATAGCTGGGGGTAACTATGGTTCTTTTTCATTAAAAGTCTAGAAACGCTTGCTATGTGAGAGAGAGAGAAAGATTAAAGATTCAGCATATTTTTTGTGTGATTTGGTGTCCAAATGTTTTGATAAATCAGGGGTAAAGGCCATTAGAGACAGGAGATCCATGGCTGACTAGAGATTAGTCAACTTATTTTCTTGAAGTAGAAGGAAAGTATGTAGAGTTTATAGATGGGGAGTGGAGATATTTACCTGGTTCAAGACAGGTGTAAGACTAGTGATGGGGAAAAAAGCAGAAGGTAAACGTGATTGAAAGATGTGCTGTGACTTAGGCCAACATTTTAGCTTATTAGCTTCCCTTCAGAGCTGTTGTTGGTTTGAGAATGTAGAGTTTTGTCTATTGAGCAGGTGAGTTAAAATCTACCACTCTGGCTCCCAATAAATATATTAAAATAGCTGCAGAAGCAATAGCCTACTTAATCTGTGTCCTAATAAATCACTTCATCAAAAAATCTTACATTCCTAATCTACAGATAAATGTTATATATTAACTCTCCACATAGTGGTAACTCTACTGAACTCATTATCATCCCACAGCTAGAATATTTCTACTATCCAAAGTTCTAGAGAATTGCACCATGTATCTTGTGTCTGTGAAGTAAGCATTTTAACCATTATACTAACTCCCAACCCCCTTAATACGTTCATGAGCAAATACTACTGTATCAGACAGCAGACCATTATAAGTCTTACAAATAACCAGAGGTCAGAATCAAACCTTGTATTTTTGATGTATGCACCTTAACCATTATGACAACCCCTCTCACTGTTAAAAAATAGAAATGATGGTAACCTTGTATTAGCCCTATTCCTCAACCCATCTAAAGTTTTTAGCACAGTTTCATGACAACTTCTTCTTCAGCCATGTCCATCTCAGAATTGATGGACATGCTCCATCTAAAAAAAAACAAATTCCAGAGAGCCACACGCTCTAGAGATATAACCCTCACCACAATGATAAATAGGACATGCTGGAGGGATAGATTACTATCCCAGAGACTCCCCATGCTTTGGAATAGGATTCCAATATACATCAGGCAGAGCCCCTCACTAATACTCAAGAGAAGTCTTGACGGGTGGATGGGAAACAGAAAATTTACTCCAGGGATCACTGCAGTAGCTCTGCTGGACAGTGGCACAGGAAACTAATGGCTCTGCTGGACAGAGGCACAGGGAACTAATCTAAGGGGGTGGCGAAAGCCAACAGATTCTGGCTAGGCTTATAAATGCCCTTGGGCAGATAGCCTAGTACTTACCTATGAACCTATGAACCTAAGTGTCAGCATTAATAGTTATCCCTGTCTTGTTTGCAAAACTACCTTTTTCATAGATCACAATCTGTGAAATGGAATAATGTATTTTCATCATTCTTACCCATATCAGTTAATGACCCTCAAGGATCCATCCTAGGTCATGTACTCCCTAACGTCTTCAAAAACAACTTCTGCTTAGTAAGCAAAAGTGCCTCCATCATACAGAATGCAGATGACTCCACCCTTATCTGCTCTTCTAAAAATCTTATTGTCTCAAAAATTAACACGAAAATCTTTCTGTTCAATTGAAACATGGATAGACAACTCACAGCTTTTCTCATTCCAAAAAAAAAAAAATCAAAATTAATCGTCTTCACTGCTGAACAGTATGAAACTCAAAAATCTTCTTTTGCTATTATCTCCTCTGACAATATAAAAATAGAACTTGCTCAGCATACAAAACTACTAGGTGTCAGCATAGATAAAAAACATGAAATTCAGTTATCACATACAAAACATTACAAAGAGAACTTACCAGAAACTAAGCTCTGTATAAAATCAATACACACTTACATAGGAAAAATTGGGAATTGTGGGATCAATACATGCAGAGGAGGAAGGAGGTTTAAAAGAAGGCAAAATCTGAATGAGCTATGTAATGTCTAACTGACAATGACTGGATATAAGTGATGTATGATGTTTGCAGCTACAGTTGTGTCAGTATGGTTTGTAATGTATAAGCTTTGCAACTGAAATTGTGTCGGTATAGTTTATTTTCATTTATCTAAATGTAAGATCGTCTATATCATACATGATAATTTAATAAAAATGTTTCTTGTTTAAAAAAAGTACCTCTTAGACTCTTCAATGAGGCCTGCTGCCTCAACCTTCTTCTTGTCCACATGTCTGCATGTAGCACCCACTTTTACCAACCTGCAATTAAGCTGCAATATTCCTATATAACAAAGAAGCCACATATGCTGCCAGCCGTCACCATAGAACCCACCACTGTGAAGCGCTCAGTCAGTTGCATTGGCCTGAACTGCCACACTACCTTATTTACTCCCAATGTCTTACCACCCACACACTTATCAACAAACCGAACAAGTGCTCATCTCTTACTAATCGCATCTAGCCCTATATCTCATTCACATCCCTACATTCTAGCACTATGAAAATAAAATGACTCTGCTGGAGACAACCTATATTCCACCTATGTAGTCAGTGTTCAGATACCTTTGTCTCTGACAGTAGGACAAGACCTATCACCAAATACTTTTTAAATGCCTAAAGCCTCATCTAATAAGCTCCTTGCTCTGCACCTGTTCCGCTACAGGTGAAACCCACAAACAAACCTAACTCTTGTTTTCATTTTCTTCTTTTCCACCTCTGTCCTTCACGAACTAATGATTTGTAATTCCATTTCTCTCCAGTGGTTCCTCCCTACTGTGTCTGTTGTGGTTTCTATCTTCTTGTTTTAATACTCCCCGAGATGTCTGTTTACACTGTTGATTTATTATCTTCCTCTTCCTCGTTATCTCTTCTCCACCACTAATCAGTTTGCACAAATCAATGTCCCACTCTATCTCATATACTTTTCAAAAACATATCCTACATTTGTCATCCTTTCCTCCCATGACTGTCTCTGTTACCTTCCACTTCCTGTATTGTAGTACACATCTCAATACTAGACAAATTCAGCTCAGCTCAGTACCGTGTCAATATCATCCAGTTATTTAACGTTTGTCCACTTTATCCAATTGTAATGCTTTTCTGATGTATTTTTTCACTTATCATATACTTGATAGTAACCCTAAGAAACTTTACTGTTTGTATGTATCTCTTGCTCTGCATTCTATATTTTAAATTTATATCATACATGTAGAGATTTTCCAATGAAAATGGGTCTTGTACTCAGTTCGACTTTCCCAGTAAACAAAACCAAGCAATAAATAAATGGCTTTGGTACATCAAATGTTTTTCTTGGTAAATGGCTTTGGTGCATCAAATGTTCTTCTTGGTAAATGGCTTTGGTACATCAAATGTTCTTCTTGGTAAATGGCTTTGGTACAATAAATGTTTTTTCTTAATTTTGTTGCATATGTATGTATGTATGTATGTATGTATGTATGTATGTATCTAACTCTATTATGTATTTTATTTTCAACGATCAAAACAGCAAACTTAAATTCATCATCTAAAAATACTGACCACACAGAGGGACAAAAATAACATAACATAAAACAGAAACAATGATTTTAGCCCCCTTCACCCCAAGCATGTGGGACATCATCCCCTACACTCTCTGCAACTTAAATATATCAACTCTGAAATTGCACAATAATGGGAAAGGGTCATACTACTTTTCCCTCTTGCACTTATTCACAGCAAACCTGGCAAGATACAGTTTGATCAAAAGCAATTAGAAATAAAAATACAATGAATTTCTTTTCCATTAAAACATTCTGTACCCATATATATATATATATATATATATATATATATATATATATATATATATATATATATGTGTGTGTGTGTGTGTGTGTGTTAGAAAGTGATAGTGTGGACCTGGGGGCACTGAAACTGCTTCCAGGTTTTGCAGTCAGCATCCTTAGTTTTTGAAGGTACCTCAGCTCACTCTGCTCAAATGTTAGCCATAGAAGCAGTAATGCTTTTTGGAGTTGAAACTTTCTCAAAGATTCAAAGATTCAAGATTCAAAGAAACATTATTGTCATTTAGGACTACATGAGTGCAGCTTAAATGAAATTACAAATGTCAGCTCAGTAGAGAAATGCAAAGCAAATAACATAGATACAGCGGTATCAGAGAATAACATAATAAGAAAATAACACGTATGACATGCAAGAGGTAGTTCACATTACAAAAACAGACTGAATGCCCATTATCCAATGATAAATAATAAATAAATACCCACCACTAAACCCCTTCACCATTAAGATAGATAATGAATAGAGACTAGTGAATAGCAGCTGTTTAGTTACCGTATTGCACTTGTTAACCCTAGACGTTACACTGTATAGCCATCATATTGCATTATAGTAATTTGTGTCTTTCGGCTTTTTCCCGGTTAGGGGTCGCCACA
This sequence comes from Protopterus annectens, assembly GCF_019279795.1. NCBI lineage: Eukaryota > Metazoa > Chordata > Ceratodontiformes > Protopteridae > Protopterus > Protopterus annectens. Next base: position 419,730,083 of record NC_056730.1, on the reverse strand, counting down.
GCGGAACTCCGGTCCGCTAATGATTGGCAGTTGATTTTTACGTACCGGCTTGCCAGGCCTGACACACAACCTTCAATGAAGGTACGCCCATTCACGCATGTCTCCACACAGAAGACGCTCTAGCTGAGAATTGAACCGGACAGTGTCTTACTGTGAGGCGACAACGCAGTAATTGCTCAGAGCAGCAGGATTAAATGAGAAAAAGAGGCTTCAGTGCATCAGGTATTATGGTTGGTGTTGGAGTTAATAAGTCTCATAGCTGTAGGATACAAACTGTTCCTGAATCTGGTAGTCCTACAATGGAAGCTACAGTACCTCCTTCCAGACACAAGTTGTGAGAACCAGTTGTGGGCTGAATGGGTCAAATCAGCTAGCATCTTGTATGTTCTCTTTCTTGTTCTTTTAAAGAAAAGCTCCTGAATAGAAGGGAGGTTAGTGCTCAAGATTTTCTCAGCTATGCTCACCACCCTCTGTAATTTCTTCTTCCTAGCAACTGTGTAGTTGCTAAACCATGCCATAAAGTTGCTAGTAAGGCTGCTCTCGATAGCTCCCCTGTAAAAAGTGATAAGAGCAGACAGTGGGAGCCTGGCCTTTTTGAGCTTTTTCAGCAGGTGAAGCCTCTGTTGAGCCTTCTTAACTATATGCTTGGTATTGGCAGCCCAGGAGAGGTCATCAGGATGTGAAGGCCCGGGAACTTGGTTGTTCTGACTTCCTCTACTACATCTCCTTTGATAGTGAGTGGTTGGTGAACTGCTGCCTTTCTCCTGAAGTCCATAATCATTTCTTTGGTCTTATTGACATTCAGGTCCAGTCCTGTCACACTAGGCAATCAAAGTGTTCACCTCATCCCTGTAGTTATGTTCATCCCCACCACTAATGAGACCCACGACTGTGGTATCATCAGTGGATTTCATAATATGGTTTGAGTTATGTTTTGCAGTACAGTCATGGGCTGGGATGGTGATTAGAACTGAGGTTCTATTTAGAACTGTGGTTAGAACTGGGTCTGACTGATAAGTGGGTTATTTGTGATAGAAGAGTTGTCCTCACTGATGCAGGTGATAGCATAGTATATAGGTCAGTTCGTGTTCTCAGTTGCAAGTGCAATATCTTGTAGGCTGGCTAAGGTGGGGGCTTTAACATGCACTCAAAGAAAATTGCATAGTGGTCACCAATATGTGGGGCTGAACTAAAACTGGTGTTATTTTTAGCTGGTTTATTGGTAAATAAAATCGCTAACAGACTGTTGCTGTCAGTTTTAATGTTAAGTATTGCTGATTGTTTGGTCAGTTGCCATTGGCCAAGGTCACCAAGGAAGCTGTTCAGGTCAGTTCTAGGATATCCCATGAAGTTTGTGGTTAGAGTGTCTATAACACATATTTTTATTTAGGATGTGAGTCAGTAGCAATTGCATGACACCATGGAAGGATAACTGGGGAGCACTGGAGTGAAGTATACAGCTGTGACTTTTAGAGTAATTTTCCTGGTGAGCTATAGGCCCATAACCACTGAGTTTGGGGCAGAGCTAGTATTTTATTGATGAGATGGCAATAACCTTGTGATTGATGTGGGATTTGGTTAACATCATGCACCTTCTTCTGGAACTGTTTCCTGCCATGTGTATACAAATATACTTGTAACAGGTGAAGGCAGTAATTGGTTGCTGCTGAGAGGGGTTTCAGCCATATTACTGTTGTGACAAACATGGCTATATTATGTTGAGATATTTGCAACTGCATTTGATCTTGCTTTTTATTGATATCTACACAGTTTAGGTATCCTCAATATATTTGTCTGAGGAGTGTATTTGTGAGAGTAAGTGCATTGAGCAGTTATAGTATTGGTGACAGAGTTAGCATGGATGCCACCAGAAAGAACAGGTGTTTTATTATTTTATTTTATTTATGATCTATTAACCAAGGTAGAGCACTGATCACAAATTACTGATTTCAGTCGTAGCCGAGAAAAATAATTTTAGTGGAAATAAACTGACATAGACAGAAGCACAACTACATCAGAATACGTACAATTATAATATAGTTGGGTTTGTATTTGTCCATATTGGGTTTTAGCTGGTATTAAAATTGTGGTGAAGTTTTCCATTTAAAGTGGGCTACAGAAATTTAAAGTATTGTCATAACAGTGAGGGATGGAAACAGAGTGATGAAACTGAGGGATGGAGTGACAGACAATGAATTGTTTGCAGTATAATCACTGTAAATACAGTTTATGGAGTTATAATTGAAGTCAGTAGTTGGGGAGTAGGTAAAAGGTGTTGTAGAGAAGCAGGCTTATAGGAATGGTTAGAAGCAGGTATGCAATAACAGCCAGATCATGATTTGTATTTATGGAGGTTAGCATGGTTGTAATGAATAGCCATGTAGGGTCTTGTCATTAGTGACTATTAAAGATGGCATTGAGAATGGAGATTGATCATTAGGCTGCTGTTGAATGAAAATTTAGTTTTAGGCAAGAAAATGAGGGTATGGTTTAGTGGAGGATGTGGAGTAATATGATTTGGTGACAGAGCAGGATTAATGCAATAGTGATACTGTAAGAGAGATTACAGAGCTGGAGAGTGGCAACGAGACAATAAGGAGGTATAATTAATGATGTAAAAATGCAGAGGCTTGGTGTTCTTGGGAGGTGGGCCACCAGTAAGCAATGATGGTAATCAAGCAGTCCTTGCAAGTGCATTTCATAGTTTGCAAACTGAAGCGGTGCTGTGCACAGTAAACAGAAAACCTGGTGAACAGAAGCTTTCCTGGGATAATTACAGTTCAGATATAATGTAACTCACATTGCAAGCAGTATATGAAATGTTAAGCACACTGTCTATATGTACTGCACCCAAGCCTTTCAAGTACAAGACAGCCATCACTCATCATACAAATAAAACTTACAATTATGTATGACTAGTCGGTTATATGAGCCACTGCTACTTTCAGGAGTGTACCCCAGGGAGTGGAGGGCAAGTGGTTGGTGAGTATATGCATGCATACATGCTTACAAAGATGATGGGAAAGAAGAGACCTCCCTTACCTTCTACCTAAAGCAGTCAGGAATGCAGTGTAATTAGCATCTGTGCACAACAAGGGAGGAGGTTTATAACAGTATGGTGAAGCAGAAGCTTAACAGTACATCTGGAAGCCAGTGCACAGGGTTAAGGCTGTGAGCTGTGAGCTGTAGTCCTGTGGTACAGGGTTTGTCTCTTGAGCTTTCATTTGTCTACTGTGTGACCTTCAGCAAGTTACTTAAGTAGACAGTGCTAGGGGGCAACTGGGAGTTTAGTCTAGACTGTTCATTGGTCCCGTGGACTACAAGCCTAGTAACTTGTATTTAGAGCACAACCAAAAGCTGTTTGCTGAATTTCCTGTTTGCACTTAATTTTAAATCGTTTTTTTATTAAAACTTGCATATTTTCTGTCCTTGACCTAGCACTCTTGTGTGGGGTCATTTACTGCACTGTTATAACTTGATATTACTTGTGAACCTCTGCTATCTCTGTAAAAACAAAACAAAAAAAATCCTGCTTTTTTCACATTTTTGTGAGACCTAAAAAAGTTCTGTTATAGGCTTGCTGCCCCTGAACTGTTTGATAGTTTCTGTGAGGCCATTTTGCTTGGGCTGAAGGAGGGTCTCTGTGTTCATCAGTGGCAGTGACTAACATTGAGCAGCTTCCCTGCCCCCGGAGAGGTGGTTACTGACTTGAAACTGTAGTTTTATTGGCCACTAGGGGTCATTTCCATAACTCCTTCATTTGTCCTCAGAGGAGTGGTTTAAGGCAGTAACTTGTAGTTTATTGGCCATTTTGGGTCATTTCCTGTCTTTTCCAGCCCCCTGCTATAAAGCACGCTTTAGCGCGATTTAGCCTGATTTAGCGCGGAGTTGCTACCGTTGCACACTAGGGCAGCGCCGGTTAAGCAGGTTTAAACTATTCGGGCTACCTAAAGTCCACTCTTCAAATTTTCCTATAAAACTACCTTCCTCGAACTATACTACTGATCTAATCAGCTTATCCTATAATTAAAAAGATCATCTCTACTTGACTCCAAGTAGACTATTCTCTATCTGTTAAACGTAGCACTTGCTCCTACAGTACTTATTACCTTGATACGGCACTCTTGTCATAGATAGTACCCCAAAAAGGCAACCCCATTTCTCGGTCACCGCCCCGGAATCTTTTTAAAGTTTTTTTGTCTATTCCTTCTAGCATGTCGAGGGATCAGTTGCTAGTGTCCTCTCCTGCTCAGCTGGTTAACCTGGGAATATTGAGGCAATGTTACAATTGCCTCATGTACACAGACAACCCTCTCCTCCTCCCACAAAACACAAATACATGCGAGAGATGCAACTATATGGCCAAACTGGAGGCTGAGCTCTCTCAACATAGGACTGGCAAGACCAGTCAGGAGGAGAAGGTTACCACACACACTATAGACCCAGTCTCACATAGTACCATTACAACCTCAAATCATACACATAAACACACAAAGACATACTCGGAGGCTCTGATCAAAAATCTACCAAAACAGCAGAGGCCACCAAAGCAGACACCCAAACATCCACCACCTCAGAACACAACACCTGCAACACATAGACCTCACAGTCAGAGTGTCAAACAGTCACAGCCCTTAAGGCCAAACACAATGCCAGACACACTAGTCATTGGTGACTCCATAGTCAGACACACTGATGTCCCGCTCACCAGACTGAGTAAGGAGAAGGTCACAGTAAGCTGCCTGTCGGGCGCTAGAATCCGCCACATAACGCAAGCACTCAGGTCTCTCAACAGCAGGTACAAATATGACTCAGTCATTGTCCACGCTGGTGTAAAGCGACCTGAGACGCACCTCCTTGGACTACATGAAAAGAGACATTGAGGAGCTCTCTGATTATGTAGCCCAGGCAGGTATGACCCTGACCTTGAGCAGTATCCTACCTTCACCAAGAATGATGCCACAATACAGAGATAAGATGATCAGCTTTAACAATTGGCTTAAACACTGGTGTCATTCAAAGGGGATCCAGTGTCTGTCTGCCTGGGATGACATGCTGGACAAGCCACGCTGCTTTGCAAGGGATGGCTTGCACCTGTCACCCCTGGGATTCCGGATATTGGCAAAGGCTCTTGCCACCCCCATAGTGCCTTTTTTAGGCAAGGCTCAAATTCTAAACCTACCACCCTAGAACACAAAAAGGAAAAACTAAGGGTAATGCTGCTCAATGCCAGAAGTCTAAATCTCAAAATGCATGCACTCGAGGCCCTTCTCAGTATGGAGAACATCGATGTCTGTGCTGTGACAGAAACCTGGTTCAAGGCTCCTGAGAGCACCCCTGCGCTATCAGGTTTTACCTCATATCATGTGTTCCGGCCCCAAAATCCGGACAATACCAAGAAAGGAGGGGGGTATCCATATTCATCAAGGACACCCACACCTCAAGACTGGTGGCAACGCACGATGCATCGGAGACCATCCAGGTGCAATTAACCATAGGCAAGACTGCTCTGCAAATTGTAGCATGTTACAGGCCACCCTCACAAACTCAGGAACCTCACATGGCCTTCCTGAAAACACTAGAGGGGATAAATGTATCACCAAACACCATCATACTAGGTGACTTCAATTACCCTAATATAGACTGGGAACACTACTCAAGCCCAAACACCCTAGCCCAAAAGTTCCTGGAATTCATAAACTCAAATGCCATGGAACAACTAGTCACCATCCCCACAAGAGGAGATAACATACTTGATCTCATCATCACGAACATGGGAGCACAATGTTCAACACCGGAGGTGTACCCCTCACTGGTGAGATCAGACCACAAACTAATCTCGCTGGAGGTCCTCATCCCACCCCACCTGAAATAAAAAGACCACAGTAAAGAACTTCTCAAAAGCCGACTTCACACTTCTAAAGACTAGTGTGGTCTCCTTTAAGGCCCCCAAGCCGGCAGAAAACAGTACTCAAGCCGCTGAATCACTTACAAATGCCTTCTACCAGCACCTGCAGGACTGCATGGATAAGGCAATCCCAAGCAAAACAAAGACTCTTTGTACCAAAGGCAAGCGTCCAGTCTGGTGGACCCCAGCCATAAACAAACTCTACAACAAAAGGAGGAAGCTACTACAAGATATAGCAAAATCCTTAAAAGGTAAGACACCCTTGATCACTATAAGTAAAAAACTAAGAGCTCTCATAAAATCATCCAAAGCAAATTTCGAGAGAAAAATAGCTAAAGACTCAAAAGACAATCATAAGGCCTTCTTTAGCTATGTTAGAAACCTGGGAGGAAACTCCCAGATATGCTCAGAGCTAGTTCAAAATGATGTGAAGATTACTGATCCTACAGACATTGCCAACATACTGGCTGACAGGTTCAGTGCAAACTTCTCCACCTCCCAAAAGGAGAGATATCTATACCAAACAATTGCAGCCCCCCAAACATCTCCAGCGCCCAAGTGAGAACTGCTCTCTCCAAAGCAAAAAACGCAGCATCCATGGGACCTGATGGTGTCCCCGGCTGTGTGCTCCATGAACTCAATGAGGAATTAAACCCACAGCTAGGACAGCTGTTTAATCAAAGTCTTACCTCTGGATACGTACCCAGGAAGTGGCGCACTGCAACTGTGGTACCACTTCACAAAGGCGGTGCCTCCACCGACCCTGGAAATTACCGGCCCATTAGCTTGACAAGCCTTATCTGCAAAGCCATGGAGAGGATCATAATGGACCTCATAAATAAAGACATAGGGAATTTGCAGACTTTGGATCCAACCCAGTTTGGCTTTGTCAAAGGCAGATCATGCCTTTTAAACTTGGTTGATTTTTCGAAACAGTCACCAAAGCCATTGATGAGGGAAAGGCAGTCCAAACAGCCTACCTCGATCTGGCTAAGGCCTTCGATACAATACCCCACTCGGGTATCATTGAAAAACTCATCAGCTTAAATGTCAACCCATACATCACAAGATGGGTTGCAAACTGGCTGAGTGACAGAACCCACAGGGTCAGAGTTGCTGGCGCCATGTCAGACTTAAAGCCTGTCACAAGTGGTGTCCCACAGGGCTCAGTCCTGGGCCCACTCTTGTTTGGCATCTACTTTTCCGAAGTACAAGCAAACACAGGAGGGTTATGGCTGACAAAGTTTGCAGATGACTGCAAACTGGGCGCCATAGTAGAAAACACATCTGATACAGATATCCTTCAGAAGGGTCTCACAGAAACGGATAACTGGTGCCAGAGCCACGGCCTAAAGTTAAATGCCAAAATGCATAGTCATACCCTTCGGAAAAACAAGGTTACCCCTAGCTACCAAATAGGTGGCAATCCACTGAGCACAGAAGAAGTTATCAGGGACCTGGGGACCCAGGTTGATAGTAGTCTGTCATTCGACACCCATGTAGCTAAAGTAGTTAGGAAGACCTTCTACATTGCCCACCTTATCATGAAGGGATTCTCATCTAGATCAAGGGAGGTCATAGTCTCCCTTTACTCATCACTCATCAGACCAATGATTGAGTACAATGCCCCATTCGAATGTATCTGACCCGACACTTGCAGCAGCTGGAGAGGCCACAAAAGTTCCTCACCAAAAGGATAAAGGGTCTCAAAAATCTGTCCTATGCTGCCCGACTGAAAGAACTCCAGCTCTATTCAGTCGCTTACATTGCTCAGAGGTGACCTTTGCCTAACATACAAGGCCATGTCAAACCCAGATTTGATGAATATGCTTCACCTCAAAAATCTAGATCCATCAGAGCCACAAGGGCGGGAGACTTAAACCTTGACACGGCTATTAATAGGGCGTGCTGGAGGGATAGATTCATCACCCAAAGACTCCCTATGCTGTGGAACAAAATCCCGGTACATGTGAGGCAGAGCACCTCGCTGGCCTTGTTCAAGAGAAATCTTGACCAATGGATGGGAGATCACAGATATACCCCAGGGATAACCTCAGTGTCACTGCTCGACAGAGGCACAGCAAAATAATGGGTATAGTTCCCCATACTAAAGGGGTGGCGTAAGCCACAAAACGATGGGCTAGGCTTGTAAATGCCCTCGGGCAGATAGCCTAGTATGAACCTATGAACCTATGAACTGCCTATGCCAACTATTAAAGGAGCAAACCAATAATTAATAGTCACAGATCAGCAAAAGCAGTAACCAATCAGTGCACACGTGCATTGCATGGCTGGCAGCTGAGTAACACAGTGCACTGTGAACAGGAACCCTGGTAAGTAGACAGTCAATCAAACTTAAAAAGAACTGTAAAAAAAGAAGAGTGAATAATATGCTGAAGATGACAAACTCTAACACATCTCTACCCATTGTTTAATTAGCAAATGGGGTGAAACTGTCAAATGAATTGATTTGTGTAAGATAGGAGCACTTCTTAGTAGAAGGTGGGAGCAAGAATATCCTAGAAAAGGTAACAATGTAGGTGCAAACCTGCACATAAATGTATAGGCCAGCTAAAATACAATTTCAGAGCAAAGCCAGTACCACAACAAGGAGAAATCAGGTGGAACAACGTACTATGGGGACACCTGCAGAATGTGGCAGTCAATAAACAAGCAAATTCCTGTTTACTGGTGAGTTAAGGTAGAAGTACAACATACAACACTACCTGAAGTTCAGCAGAGCTGCTGGATGACATCAGGGTAAAAGGCAGACAACAGGGCTGATATTCAGCAGCAACTAACCGACAACAAGAGGACATGATAGCAATAAATTACTGGTTGAATGGAGAAAACAGGAAATGATATCAGATAGATAATGTAGGGAAATGAAACTCAGAAGGGGTATAGTTAGAAATGTAGGCAGAGAGCGGGTAGAGAGAGAGAGAGAGAGTACACTGGAGCAGAGGAAACAAACAGGAGCCTAGACACAGATACAGGAATGACAGTACAAGGAATTACAGATGATGGTAAGGTTCATAGGCGTTTACTAGACTAACAACCACTAGGGTCTTTTTAAGCCTAGCCATGTATCCCAAATCTCTGACAACTTCTGATACCCTTGATAAGTGTAAGCAGGGGTTTGGGAGATGAGCCATTTACAAACAGGGGCCAGGGAGATTAACTATTTACAGGCTGCCTATGTCTATTAGAGACATAGCTGCCAAACCAGAAATGGTGCACATATCGTATCAACAATGTGCAAAAATTAAAACAGTCATCACCTGAGCATATTACATTCCATCATTGTTAATTCAGCAGCCTGTCATACATAAACAGCAGGAGTTTACAACCACAAGGCTTCTATGACACTTACAGTTCAGCTCTAATATGAATATTATTGCAAGAAGTATAAAATAGTAAGCACACTGTCTGCATGTAATGCATTTAAGCCAGCAAAGGACAAGACATCTATCACTTGTCATACAAAGCAAGCATAACAAGCTTACTACTAATTTTGAGAGGGTGCCAACAAGAAGTGGAACAACAGTGCAACAGTGACTTGAGACAATGAGCTTATGATATATGCCTAGATAACATAATATAACATAACATAACCTAACATAACATAGCGTAACAAAGACAATAGGAAAAAAGCCTATATACATTTCTATGTACACTGGCCAGACGATCAATGTAATTTGTAAATGTACAGGAGCAGGGAGTGGTTGTATAACAGAATGAGGAGGTAGAACTTTAACAACATAGCAAAGAAGCAAGCTACTAGTCAATAGCCAGCAATCAGCATGAACAGCGCTAATCAGTTCACACATATGCATTATGCGTTTTACAGTAGATAATTATCTCTATTATGCACAGTGAATAGGAAACCTGGTAAGTAGGTGGTCAACCAAAAACTTGAAAAATCACAACCGAAAAGAATAATCAGTAAACTATGAGGGATAACAAACACTTACACTGTCTAAAACTATTATTTATGCATCAGGAGTGAAACTGCTAACTGGATTGGTCTTAGTGACTCAGCAACACATGTTAGTGGGAGGAGAAGCAGGAATCCCCAAACTAGGGTAAGAACACAAGTGCAGACCTGCACACAAATGTAGGAGCTACCTGTAGATAGAGGTTTTCTGTATACTCAATGAGAGGCCCAGTACCACAACAAAAAGTGACCAGCTGGACACAGTGTCTTGAAACCATACCTCTCAACTATACAGATTTCCACAGAATGTCTAGATTTATGCCTCATATTTTGGTTCCGTTTCTCAAATAACTATAGGTTTCTGTCAAATCACTGGCAAATCATTGAGTGTTGAAGTCAGAAAATAATTGCAGGCATTTGAGTTTCAGATTCCATACCCTTCAATAAATTTCATGCTAATAAGAAACCTGTTGTTCTAACAAATTTCTAACTTTGTAAGAGAAATATTTAAAAAGTGTCCCTATTTTTGGACCTTTGTCCCCCATTATTGATGGCTTTATCCAGATTTCTTGCTCTAAGAGGTTGAAAGGTATGCCTGAAACTTGTGTTTATTTGAGGACTGTAGTACTCACCATTACAGGCCACAATATAGATTAGACAGGCCATATCCTCAGTATATGTTGTGACTTCCAGGTAAAACACTGGTTGCCCTGACGTTATGAAATACCTTGTTGCATGTACTATCTGCACATTCAGGCATCCATTTTCTAGTTGCTTCTCTTTTGCAATGGGAATCCCAGAGCAAGATTTCACACCCTTATGAAGGTAGGCAAAGCAGCATGCAGTGTTGTGTGCCTCTTCAGGAGTATGTGACAGCCAGGATAGCAATGTTGTTCTTCATAATTCTGATGTCGAAATATCCAGAGTAGCTTCCCAAATATGCAAGATGTCGCTTAAAAAATTGCAGTGCAGCTCAATAGCAACTGAATTTTATACTTGTTTTTGTAAAACAATTCATATTAGGTCAGGGCACATGAATATCTGTCACTCACATTACTTTCTTACCATACATATACAACTTAAACTGTATCTTCTTGCCTGTGCTTGCCTGTAACAGCTCATGGCTGTAGGCTTGTGCTGGAAATCTGCATGAGTACAAGCATCCTACGACCTGGCACCTACATGTTGTGCTGCACATGACACAGAAATCATGTTGTTAGTGTGATGCACAGGCTATCATTTTTTTCCTCCACTTGAAACTGACATAATTTTCAGAGGAGATCTAGGAGAATAGTAGCTCCAGGTAGTAGCCACAGCAGAAAGCCTACATGGTTCATGAGAAAAAGCAAGATTATGCTCTACTTCCTTAAATGCCAGATCAGTAAAAGCTTACTGGGCTCTTATGGTGGTGACTTCATTAAATGTGACCCTGGTATGACCTCATGAGGCAATGTCTTCAGCCACAGGCATCACCATGTTGGAGGAGTAGAGCAGACATCAATATGAGGTCATTGTGGTGGAGGAAGCCTGAAGATCTCCATACCTGGCAAGCAGAGATTAGGCAACTTCACCCATAATGTCTAGCACTGTACCATTTTTTTATGTGTGAGATTATGACTGCTACTAGCAAATAGTTGTGAAAGTCAGCTTAAGAAATGTGTGTGTGTGTGTGTGTGTGTGTGTGTGTGTGTGTGTGTGTGTGTGGGCGCGCGCACCCGAGCGTGCACATGCGCATGTGTGTGCTGCTCTGTGGATCTTCAGTGTCACATGGAGGTGAGGGTGGCACTTAATATGCCAGCTACATTTGATGCTATATTCTCTGGGTGATGTAGTGAGGTAGGATTATCCTGTACCATCTCACAGTACCTGCACACTGCCTGGTATGTCTCATGTATAAATGTGCCATTTCCTGTGTAACTAGGTTAACATGCATAAGAGACATATACACCTGCATGCTGCATGTTAACATGCATGCATGCATGCATACAAATATTTCAATCACTGGCATTAATGTCCTTCTAGCCTGCCACTATACCAAAACACTTGTTCCCATAATAAGTGTCTAGGCTGTTCTTAAAAATATGTAAACTAGTACTTGCTTTAATGTAATTTGGTGGTCTGTTTATGCATCAGCTACTCTGTCAGAGAACCAATTAGGACACTTCTTCTTCCTATAGAATCTTCTAAACAGGTTGTCTGATGATTCTCTAGTACTTTTTGATAACCCCAAACATTCCCAGAGGTTGTCGTCTCTAAAAGCCCTATGTACCTGAATAAAATCTCCTCTTAGATATCTGTAAGAGACACTGTACAAATTCAGATATTTTAGTCTTTCATAATAACTTAAATTTTCGCATCCATGGATGCCCTTGGTATGTTTCCATTGTACTCTTTCCAGTTTACTCACGCTTGTTTTCCTTATAGGGTTTCCATATTGGTCACTGGTTCCTCGTACCCATCCATAGATAATCTGGATGTGACTCGGTGTGTGGGAAGGGCTAGCAAGATAATCAACAATCCCGCTCACCCTGCCCATGGCATGTACTTCCACCTTTTCTCATACAGGCAGTATCTCAGCTTATACTTCAAACATCTAGACTGAACAAGAGCTTCTTCCCTCTAACCATAAGGCTGCTGAACTTGAATGCCAGGCATGACAGTGAATAATCAGATCAATATGCCACTTGCTGTGATGTATCATCTATAGTAATCACTCTGGTACAATTAACCTGATTTAGTATGCTATTACTTCCTGAATGTGCAATTGTCAGGAGTTAGCCATCACTCCATACATGTGCAATATGAACATCACAATATATCATACTACAACTGATGTGAAGTCATAGTCTTGCAATATCTACTAGTATAATATTGTCTACTGTCTTCCTGTCCAAATGTGGTAATTTATTGTCTTGTTAATATTTTAATTATTACTGTATGTCCGCGGTAGTGGTGCTGCTGTAGCATTCTTGCCTCACAGCAAGACGTTGTCCCGTTCGATTCTCAGCTAGAGCATCTTCTGTGTGGAGGCATGCGTGAATCGGTGTGCCTTCGTTGAAGGTTGTGCATCAGGGCTGGTAACTTGGCATGTAAAAATCCACTACTAAACATGAGCGGACTGGAGTTCCGCTGTGGCAACCCCTAACAGGGATAAGCCGAAAGACACAACAACAACAACTGTATGTGCATTAGTCTTACTGCAATTCAAACTATTTGTTCATTATGTCTTGCACAAGAACCAAAGCAACATAATTTTATTCAGTTTGCACTGCTGTTTTTTATCTGATCGACAATAAAGTTTACTTTGACTTTGACTTTGACATTGTTATCCCATACTCAAGTTTGGGTCTAGTGTAACAAGCAAACAATGACTTCATCATTTTTGATTTTCTGGACTTTATAAATCTTTTTATACAACCTATAGTGCTATAACTATCATTAACTAATTGATTGATATGATTAGAAAAACTCAGAGCTAGATCTACCCATATACCCAGGCCTTAAATGAATCTATAGCATACCTCTCAACTGTCCAGATTTTCGCAGAATGTCCAGATTTTTGGCTCATATTTTTGGTCTGTTCTTTAAAAAATCCGTTCTATTATGGCAAATCACTGGGATGATCTGATGGGTGAAGTCACTAAATTATGACATGCATTTGAGTATCAGACTTCAAATCCTTCAAAAATGTATGTTAAAAATCCCTGTTAATCTAGCAAATTTCTAACCATATAAGAGCAATATTTAAAATATTTCCCTATGTTTGGGCCTTTGTCCCCCAATTCTGATGGACTTTGTCCAGATTTCTTGCAAGGTTGAGAGGTATGGTCTATAGTTTAAATCTCTGTGTGCTGTATAAAATATTCACCTTTCAATTTATTTCTCCCAAATCTCATATGCTTAGTGTTTGATGTATTTATCAACATATTATTCTCCTTTGCCCAAATGGTCAATTTAGTCAAATTATTTTTCAGACATGCCTTATCTGTAACACATGTAGTCAGCTTACCCAATTTTAGATCATCTACGTATAGACTGTAGAACACCTCAGATGAAAAATTTAGGTCTGAAAGATACAATCTAAACAAGTAAGGGCCTAGGACAGAGCCCTGTGGGACACCCTGACTGTAACAAAGGATTTCACCTGTCCAGTTGCTGTATGATACTTGCCATATCCTATTTGTAAGCCATGCAGTTATCCATCTTATCAAGAGTACATCAATACCTAGTTGCTCTAATTTATTGATTAGTGTTTTGTGTATGACCCTGTCAAATGCTGAAGTTAAATCTATATAAATTACATCACAGCACATTTTTTCATTCATAGTTGTTATTATATTGTTACAGAACATCATGTTACAGGTGGTAATAGATCTATTTTCAACACATGCATGCTGATATATATGGTTTCAAGTCCCAACCTATCCAATTCTGGCAATAACTTATTCAATATTACCTTCTCCATTATTTTTCCAAAACATGACTTAAGGGTCTATATGACTCTAGGTTTGTCCTACTCCCCTTTCCCTTAAAGACAGGTTTAATAAGTGCATGTTTCCAATCTTGAAGACTCTCCCCATATTTATATGACCTAGTGAATAATAGATATAATGGTAACGTAAGTTTTTGTGACGTGTTCTCAGGTCATTCTTGCTAATTCTGCCTCCTTCCTGTGCTTTGTTTGTATCGGGTTTGCACAGTTCTTTTTCAATATAATCTAATTTGATTCCAGTATCTGAGGTTACCTGGATATCACTAGGACAACTTAACACCCCTTTTGTGGAGCCAAACTGTTTTGCATAAGATTTTGTAAATATATCTATAATATGTTATGTCTGAGAATACATTTTAGAATCTGCATACAGTTTATCAGTTTGTATATCTTTACTCCTTCCACATCTTATGCATCTAGAAAAAGGTTTCTTATTATGCACAATATCTTTATATACATTTACTTCAAATTTTTCTTAATCTTGTCTCACACTATGCTTAATCTGTTTGTCCAGCTTGTTTATTTCAGTTTTCAAAGACATAGTTCAACCTCTTTTCTAGTTCTTATATTTTTCTTACTTTAATCACATATCTTGTTCCTATGGAAATTTATCCCCCTGACCTTGTATGCCTATATCCTGATGTTAAAAATTTTTTTGATTTTTTTTTTTT
Source organism: Protopterus annectens (assembly GCF_019279795.1). Lineage (NCBI taxonomy): Eukaryota > Metazoa > Chordata > Ceratodontiformes > Protopteridae > Protopterus > Protopterus annectens. The sequence continues at coordinate 419,715,075 of NC_056730.1, read as the reverse complement.
TGTACTCAAACAATTTCTCTTTCAAAACTTTCCACATTCCACCTGCAGATTTTCCAATGAACACCTCCCTCCAGTTAGTTTTACATGGTGACTGTTTTGCTTCCATATAATCTGTAATTAACCTTCTGTTCATTGGTTTAGATTTCAGTTTGGCAGAATTATCTAGCAACAAATTAACCTTCTTGACCCCATCATCACTGCACATCAACTGTGATTAAACTTGACTTGAAGTAACAGTAATTTTTTTAGAAAAAGTGTGTTGCATCCCCTGGTATGTTTTTCACAATCTGAAGCAGTTGTTGTTCCTAAATATACAAAGTGAATAATGTACCACCTGATTTTTTTGGTAGAATGCCTGTTACAGTAAAAATATTTATACCCTGACAAAACTAGTTTCCAGTCGTTGTTCTTTAACCATGTTTTACAGACAATAACAACATGAATCTTCTGGGAATGTTACAAATGTTCCAATAAAAACACTTTATTATAAATGCTTCTACGATTAACAACCATCAGAGATGCATCAAATGTTGCTGTCTGAGAACTGTTAAATTTTCTACCTTGCAAAAATCCTGCCTAGTGTTTGTCAAATATTATACCATGACCCCCCCCCAAAACGTGCATGCTGATTGGCCAGCGTGCACATTGTAAATCGAGTTATAGTAATGGAAAAAGGTCCGGTCGCCCGGGCTTTTTTCCATTAGTATAACTCTACTTTTAAAACACTGTCTCGCTATGTTAAATGGGTTTAACATAGCGAGACAGCTTTAAAATAAGCAACGGAGATCTCCGTTGCTTATTTTAAAGCTGTCTCGCTATGCTAAACCCATTTAACATAGCGACAGGTTTAAAAAGCAACGGAGAAAGCAAGATCTCCGTTGCTTTTTACTGTTCGCTATGTTAAATGGGTTTAACATAGCGAGACAGTTTTAAAATAAGCAACGGACATCTCCGTTGCTTATTTTAAAACTGTCTTGCTATGTTAAACCCATTTAACATAGCTTAATAAAAAAAGCAACGGAGATCTTGCTTTCTCCGTTGCTTACAACTCTGATGTACTGCAGGCGCAGTACATCAGAACTGCCGCGGATGCCAGACATCTGCGGAAGGGCAGTAAACAGGCATTATACTATGCCATTATTTAAGAAAAGTAATAGTTTCTTTTCTTAAATAATGTCATGGTATAATAGCAATAACCCACTTCTGGGTGTGGGTAATGCTGTATTTACCCACGGTTGGCTTTGTTTGGTCCCTCAGGCTTCGCCCTCGGGACCAAACCACGCCAACCGTGGGTAAATCCAGCATTACCCACACCCAGGCGTGGGTTATTGCTATATTATAAAACATCTGCTGCAAAAATTCTCTTCCCTGATCTTGACAAATACACGCCATCCTGTCTGAACACGTGTGCCGAAAACTAGGCTTGGATGCTCTACACATTTCCATTTTTTAAAACAGGACATTTTTTTCCATGAAGGTATTTACTCAAAAAATCTTTTCATTTATGGTGACCTGGCTATCCTTTCTATAGGTGATGTGTGAAAAATACGTCCTAATACCAGTACAAGCTATACTATCTAAGAGAGCTGTCGGTTCCCTACTAACAGTCAGAAAATCCTTGTGGATGAGATCATTTGTACCGACATGAATAAAAACAGATGCGTACTTCCTTGCATTAAAGAGTTCCAAGGCTTGTCTCACATCTTCTGTTTTTGGTCTTGGCAAACATAACACTATTATGTTCCTTATCTTCTCTGGAAATATAAGTAACAGTTCCTCTAATAATTGAATCTCCAACTACAAGAATATCTCTCCTGACCAGCTCTAAAGTATATTCAACTTCTAATGCAGTAATATCAGCTCTATCAATTGTTACAAAGGATAGCTCTTCCTCACCGTTAGTCTTATTAATCCCACTGTTTTCACTGTGCATTAAATTCTCATCCAACTGGTGTTGTAAATCCACAGCTTGAGCCATGTATTCAGCATCTGTCTTTCTCTTCTTTTTTCGTACAGTGATTTTCTTCAATCCTTCTACGTTCAGTTTTTATTTCTTCGTTTTTACCTGCTCCTTGTCTCTTTTTACTACCTTCTCTTTTGGAAAAATGGTGCCCTTTTCTGTAGATGGAAGGTTTTCTGATAGAAAAATATTATCATTCCATGTAACCTGTGTGTTACATAAAGCAGGGCCCCTTTTAGTATAGATTTTCTTTACTTTGCAGACATTAATCAGTTTCTTTTTCTTCCTTGTTATTGGTAAATTTCTTTCTTTCTTTCTTTTTTCCATTCCTTCTAAACAATCTGAATCCTCAGATTGCTGAATACTTGCATGCAGAATTCCAAAGTTTTCAGGGGCATCGTCTTGTTTCATAGGGGTTGAATGATCTTTGCAGACAATAGCTGCATCATTTCCTAAATGTGTTCTATTAGTTCTTTGCCTAACATTATTTATCTCACCAGTGCAGCTATGTGAAACAACAGTTCTCCAAGCCATGCCAGTTGCATAAGTGCAATCATCATCATTAAGTCTAGATTTACTTCTAACAATGGTAAGCAAATCATTCAACTTTTCACATGAGGAACACCGATCACTAGTGTTATCAGCCCTTCAAATGTGCATAGCATTTATTACACTGTTATGGAGCTAAGGAGACATATGATTCTGACTATGTCTTGTAGCAGTTGCTTTTGCACCTTATGTTACACTTGTCACAATTTTCTGTAAATCCATTCCTTTGGCAAATGTTAGGAGTGGCTTGTGGCTACGCATGGTCAGTTCCATTCATTAATGCAGGCATCTATTTTAAATATTATCAGTCTATTGTCAGGATAGTTCACTTGTGACAAACCAGGGCAGATGATATATTTGCTCTTTGGGCACCTTTGCTGAGGCTGTTTCTGTGGAGCATGAGGGTGATGAGACTGAGACAGCTTCACTTCAGGAAGATCCTGAGCCCTCATCAGCAGGTAGCCTAGGGTTATTGCTTGTCATGGCCTAGCCATAGATGAGGCAAGTGGTGGAGGCTTCAGTGGAGAGCAACGTATGAATACATGCCTGAAACTGGGAGTCTCTTGGAGCAAATGGAAAATTCTATCACATTGCCAGCCCCTACCATTGTCAAAAAATGTGAGGGTGCAGCCCATACCACCATCAACCCAGATCATCACATAACAATGGATCCCTATAATGTGTCGGTACACCAGGATGGTAGAGGACACACTGATGCTCATGCCACATTCCATCTGCAACCATATATGTGCCTTCCTCTTGTGTCATGCCCTATACCCTGTGCTTTATCCAACCCTCGCAATCATCATTTGGGTACACTCTGTCTCTGTCCATCCCATGTATCCCCATGCCTCTACTGTTCTATTTCTATCTGCTCCTGTAAACAGTCTTAACTCCCCTTTCCCACCATGCTTTGCCTTTCATCTTTTCTCCTTTCCCTCTATCTATATAAAAGAAAAATGGATCTCCGTCCCTACAAAAAGTTGTCCTATATTTCCAATCCTCTTTACTCACATATATTGTTCTTGTGTGTGACTCTGCTTGTTGCTCTCCCCTTTTTTCCTACTTTTGTATGATCCTTTTCTTCCCCTTTTAAGCATCTGACTGATGTCTGCATATATGGACACCAGAGCACTACAGCTGCAAATCCCTGTGGCTGTGTTGCTCTTTGTGGCACTTTGTGCTGTCCTAATAAAACATATGCTTACACTAGTGCCCTCCGTACTACATGCACTGCTTTATTCTTCAAATGTGCTAGTTTGTAAAGTCACGTATTGGTATGTAATGACTCTGTGGATGGTATCTTTTGTTTTGGTGTATGAATTTCATGGTATGGATGCATTGACTGCCTCGTTGTTGTGTTGGTTATGTATGTACCCTGAAGGACAGCCGGATACACATAACCACTGTCTGTCTTAAATATTTAATAACTCCTTATGTCACCATGTAGTGGTGTTTAGCTGTGTAACCCCTGTAGGTATGTGCAGTCTGTCTCTATCAATCCTAGCCAAAAAGCATCATTTTTGAAACATGGTATTCAAATTTGCCTGAGTCAAGCACTTACATTTCGGCATACAAAACAGTTCCCATTTATATATTCTGCAATTTGGCGATGGGTACTTTAAAGATACTGATACAACTGAATAAAAAAATAGTTTGTCTCATTTGGTACTTTATATACATTAGTTTACATTTTAAGCAAGTGTGCTGGTGTTTGTGCTTATTTACAATGTGTATGTTAGGTTAAGGTCAAGAAAAAACAAAGCTAAAATTAATGATTCAGAGAAGAGTATAAAATGTGACTAAAGAGTGTAATGTTTGATAGAATCTAATGTAAATTTTCAAAGTGTAGCTTTGATTTTACTGTCTATTGTTACTGAGTTTTTGAGAAGTTATGTTTATCTGGAAAAATTGATTAGAAAATGTCAATATTTATTTTAAAACTGAAAACCATTTTTGAACCTGTTTTGGTTATGCAGTGTTTTGAAATGCATCCTAAACAGTTAAAGCAGTTATGTTTTTTTAAATGCTAATAAAACATACTGGTGTAAAATTTTTACTTCCACAGATACACGTGACGCTACTCTGAAGACTTTTACCTAGATTTACTGTGTAGACTAAAGTAACAAGAATAACATTCACATAACATTGAAGGAGATGGATTCACTTGATTGGCAGAAGAAAGCTAACACCTGCTTTGTCTGCCAACTCATTGCTATGAGCACTGAGTTATAGGACTTGTGGTAAATACAAGGTAAATGAGTCGTATGACCATTTCTGTCCTAGCAAAACCCACCCTCATATTCATCTCTGCTTTCCCCAGGACAGCCAGGTCAGTCAGGCCAGGAGTAAATTTATAAATAACAAACAAACACTTAGATTACAAAATAAGAAAATAAAAAACATAAAACTGAAGAAGCAGTGGAAATATCTGTTCAACTTTTTAATGTAACAACACTGGTACATCGACTTTTCACCTTCAACAGATAAAACACAGTGAAAAACAGCCACTTTTTATACACAGGTTCAAACCCCCACTAATTACAGTCAATTAACTTATTAAACTTTTTAAACTTTTTTAAAGTGCCAACACCATATTCTAATATAAATACACCCATACATTAATAAATAAACACATCTTAAATACATTTATTTAAATATATTTAATAATACATGTTTCCAATCCTTCAGCAATTTCAACATTTTAAACATTGTTAAACATTTTAAGCAAGCTTACTAATTCACCAAATTCACTTCAAGGTTGAGACCCCTGGGATATAAAGTCCTATAATTTAAAATAAATTTCCTCTCTAACTCTTCTTAACAACATCCCCCCCCCCCATAAGTAGGGTAAGCTGTGCTAGTATACTGAAGAAAATGAAGCAACATTGCTCTCATGTATGTTCACAAAATGTTCAGCAACTGGTTGCTTCATATTTTTATTGCGGATATCCCTCAGATGTTCCGTAGCTCTCACTTTAACAGCTCTTTTTGTTTGTCCAATGTACCATTTAATATTTTCGCAACTACATCCCACAATATAAACTCAACCACATGAGTTGCAATTACATCTGCTTCTACAAACAAATTTTTACCATTAATACAACTGCTAGAAATATTCTTAATACAATTACAAACCTTACAATGGCAAACAGTCTCCTGAGGAACATAAGTAAGAGCCATATTCAGGAATTTTTTTTCAAATTAGCGTTACGTCCATAAGAAAAGTTAACAAATTTTGGAAACAAATTACCCACCATTTCATCTTCACACACAATATGCCACAAGTCCAAAACTGACTTTCTCATTAACTCTGAAAACCCAGAATATTTAGAAACAAAATACAAATCCTTACTTCCAAAACCATTAGGCTCAGAAGTAACATTTTCAACAGTATTCTTCCTTATTTTATTTCTAACTTTAGGTTTTCCCTCTAATATGTCATCTAAAGCCTGTTGTAAAATCTCCTTCTTATAACCTCTTTCCACAAGCCTTTCTTTCATTTCCAAAAGAAACTTCATCCTACAACTTTTTTTCAGAAGTATTTCAAGCAATATGTCTAAACTCACCCAGTGGAAGTGAGTTTAACAAGTGTGTGGGGGGTGCATACTCTCTGCATGTAAAAAATTATTTACTGCAGTAAGTTTCCTAAAGGGTTTAAACTGGGTATTCTTCCTTAGATTCACATAAAGTTCCACATCAAGAAATTACATACAAGAAACACCTTTCAACACTTAAAATTTTAAACCATGCCTATTCATATTCAACTCAGTAAAGAATGAATCAAATTCTTTAGAGTCACCCTTACACAGGAAAATAAGATCATCAATAAATCGCTTAAACAACACCACATTCTTTTTATAAAACTTATAAAAGTAGATGAACTTACTGTCAAAGTAACCCATGTATGGGATGGCATATGTGGTGGCATAAGAAGCCCCCATTGCTGTTCCTTTCAATTGGAGACATGTTTCATTTTCAAACTTAAAATAGTTATGCGTTAGAATTTAAGCAATCTCACCACAAAGGCAGTTCTGAGTCCATCTCCCACAATGTCCCATATAGCCTCCAAACCCCATTTCAATTGAATATTCCTATATAAATTATTCACATCTACCACAACCCAGTAGAAGTCATCTTGCCACTTTACTTTACTAATTTCTTTACACAATTCCTCAGTGTTAGCAACATGTGTAGGCACATTGACCAGACATTTAGTCACGGGTCATCATCTCCAATATCACATGCTTCAGCTGCATCAATGTCATTTCTTTTTTTATCGTAATATACAGTTAGATGTAATCTTCTACAAAAACATTTAACTTCTAACAGAACTTCTGCTAGAGCAGGCACTTTCACAGGTACAAATTTAGTGCCTTTAGCTAGTAACTTAATCGCTGAATCATTCAATTGCATATTAGATAAATTGATAACTTTTAAAGGGGCACTGGCTCATTTCTAAATTCAGTTGCTTGCTAGAGTGCTTTGTTTACATTTTAGTGCTGTGTAAGTCACATGCTCACACAGATGCAGGATTTTCACAGCAGTTTGCTAGCATACAGGGGGGCAGATTACACAAACTTCACTGGAGGATGGTCATTCTCTGTAATCTTGACAGTTTGTCCTTTTGTTTTCATCTTCTCCCACCCATAGGCTATTACATTAGCTGAATGACTGGTTTAGCCTCAGCCAGAGATGCAGTTCAGTCACACTCAGATTTGCAGCCTATGTAGCAGTGAAATTATATCTCCTTTAGTATGTGCTTGTTTTTTGTGAAACTTAGTGGAATGATTATCCCAGCCTAGGCAGTTGTGTATTTGTTTCATGCTTGTTGCTACATGCCCTTCTCCCTTTGCTGGTAATTATTTTTCATATGGTCAGCAGTAGTGTTGCTTATTCATGCATGTACTCATGCAGACATACATTTATAAAGACAGTGTCCTTCATTTTGCACAACAGCACTGCTTTGGACAGTTACAACCTGGAAACAAACCCACTGAGTTGCAAATGTCCTAAGATTCTAAAACCAGAAAATTTTAGACCGTTTAAATAAAAAAACATGTCAGACAACTTTGAAATGAAATCCTGTTACTGCACTAAAAGTATTTTCCGAGTAGCAGAAGCCCAGCAATCACACAGTAACTGTTTATATAATACTGATTCCATCCAACTTAATTTTTCTTTGTCTTCCCTCCAGTGTGGTAAAATGATTAGATCTTTTACTCCTTTCCTAAATATTTGACTGCAGTAGAGTTACACTGTTACCATTTGAAAGTTGGGGTAAATGTAGTCTCTCTATTTCCGTATATTTTCATATCTGTGTGCATAAGTCTGTATGTAATATGTAATCTGAGTTTTTATTGATGTAGCTGTAAAACCACATCCTTGTTATGCCTTACTGACCGGCTTCCATTAAGCTAGATATGTGATAATGTGTCTATTTTATTAAAATTCAGCATGGAGTGGGCATACTTGTTTTAGCAGTATACTTCAGTGCTATTATTGGAATTCTCATAACTTTTCTCAAACTTTCCTCTTTTGTGACTCAGATGGCTGTGTTGATGACACCATTTCACCCCCGTATGAAGATGGAAGTAGTTTTAAGAATAAGGGTGATGTTTAGAGCTGTAGTAACTCCCAGGGCAATAAAAACTGATCAGTCACAGCTTGACGTTATGGGAAAGAGTAGTGTTAGCTAGGTTAAGAATGGAGGTGATGATCAGTGATCAGCAGTATGGTTTTCATGCCAGAAAAGAGCACTACAGATGCGATGTTTGCTCTGAGAGTGTTGATGGAGAAATACAGAGAAAGTCAGAAGGAGTTGCATTGTGTCTTTGTGGACTTGGAGAAAGCATATGATAGGGTGCCTAGAGAGGAGTTGTGGTATTCTATGAGGAAGTCAGGAGTGGCAGATAATGTAAGAGTGGAACAGGATATGTATGAGGGTAGTGTGACAGTGGTGAGGTCTGCAGTGGGAGTCACAGATGCGTGTAAGGTGGAGGTGGAATTACATAAAGGATCAGCTCTGAGTCCTTTCTTACTTGCAATGGTGATGGGCAGGTTGACAGACGAGATCATACAGGAGGCCCCATGGACTATGATGTTTGCAGATGACATTGTGATCTTGTAGTGAGAGTAGGGACCAGGTGGAGGAGACCCTGGAGAGGTGGAGATATGCTCTATAGAGGAGAGGAATGAATGGCATGCAGGACTAAGACAGAATATATGTGTGTGAATGAGACGGAGGACAGAGGAATGGTAAGCATGCAGAGAGTAGAGTTGATCAAGGTGGATGAGTTTAAGTACTTGGGATCAACAGTTCAGAGTAATGGTGAGTGTGGAAGACAGGTGAAGAAGAGAGTACAGGCAGGGTGGAATGGATGGAGAAGAGTGTCAGGAGTGATTTGTGACAGACAGGTACCAGTAAGAGTGAAAGGGAAGGTCTACAAGATGGTAGTAAGACCAGCTATGTTGTATGAGTTGGAGATGGTGGCATGGACCAAAAGGTAGGAGTCATAGCTGAAAGTTGCAGAGTTAAACATGTTAAAATTTGCAATGGGTGTGACAAGGATGGACCAGATTAGGATTCAGTATATTAGAGGGTCAGGTCAGGTTGGACAGTTTGGAGACAAAGTCAGAGATTTGAGATTGCATTGCTTTGGACATGTGCTGAGGAGGGATGCTCAGTATATTGGGAAAAGTATGCTAAGGATGGAGCTGCCAGGTAAGAGCAAAAAAGGAAGGCCTAACTTAAGATATATGGATATGGTGAGAGAGCATATGCAGGTGGTTGGTGTGACAGATCAGGATGCAGTGGACTGTAAGAAATAGAAACCAATGATCCGCTGTGGTGACCCCGTAAGGGAACAGCCGAAAGAGAAGAAAAAGAAGATCAAGATGGAAATAGATATTAATTTTAATAAATAAATGTGTGTCATTATCTGTTTATCGTATTGATTGCTTATGTTCTTTACAATGTATTTGCTGTATATATTTATGTTTTTATGGATCCACATATATTTGTATGTCTATACAGACACACACACATATATATATATATATATATATATATATATATATATATATATATACACACATATATATATATATATATATATATATATATATATATATATATATATATTCTCTGTGTGTGTGGAGTCATATACACACACACACACACACACACACACACACACACACACACACACACACACACACACACACACACACACACGTCTCTGATTTTGTACGTCTCTGTTTATGTATACAGATGTGCACCTGCCTATCTGTGGGGTATGTTGGTGGATATATGCCCATATACATGCATACAGTCACTCACCGGCATGCAGGAGATATTTTCACTAATGTGGCAGTATAGCTGCTTCTAATAGCATTTATGTCACTGTCATTTTATCGCTAATTTTTCAAATAACAGTTTTTTTACATTTGTCATATGCCACTTGAAAAGAGTATTAAAAGTGTGACTCATACTACAGTAACTACACACCCATACATAAAGAAGCTACAGTCTATACTCTCTCCCCCACCATCCAGTATATCTGGCACTGAGAAGGTTGTTAACATAATCACTACACCTCAAACACCACCCAGAACTGCACTACACAGACCCACAAATGCTGAGGTTCTCAACAAAAACAAACCCAAACAAAGGAGACCTCAGAGGCAAAAACACCAGAGAAATGCACAACCGTCCACACCACATACCATGCATACTACACACATCAGTCTCTCGCAACCACTAAGGCCTAACCATAAACCCAACATATCAGTTATAGGATACTCCATTCTGTGACACACAGAAGTGCCTCTAACCAGGCTGCATAAGGATAAAGTCACAGTTAATTGTTTGTCAGATGACGGAATGCGCCATATCACACGCACTCAAGTCTCTGAACAATAGCTACTGTTCTGACTCTGTCATAGTCCATGTTTCCGTGAACAACGTAAGACGTACCTCCCTGGACTATATGAAGAGAGAAATGATTCAGCTTGTGGAATATGGGTCCCAGGCAGGTATGTCCGTAGATTTAAGCAGCATTCGACTGTCAATGATGCCTCAATACAAACAGAAAATTATTGACTTTAGCAACTGGCTTAGTTTCTGGTGTCATTCTAGGGTGATCCAGCACCCGACAACCTGGGAATATATGATGAACAGACCACGATGTTTTGCTATCCTAGGCCTGCATCTGTCTGACTTAGGCTTCATGCCTCTGCTCAAGGCCCTTGCCTCCCCCATACTGCCTTTTTTGGAAAAGTCATGAGGTCCATACTACCAACAGAAACATTTCAACAAAACCCACATTAACGGTCATGCTGCTAAACGCTATGAGTCTAAACATGAAACTGAGCTCATTGCAAGCATTCTTAACCCTAGAAGGTGTTAACATATGTGCAGTCACAGAAACCTGGTTCAAAGTTGCATATAGCCCCCCAGCCTTACCTGGTTACTCATCCTATCATACATTCAGACCGCCAACTCTGGGCAGCAAACCCAAAGGGTGTGGAGTTTCAATGTATATGACAGACACGCACACCTCCAGGCTGGTCAAACACTATGACTCAGAGGAGACACTCCAAGTGCAGTTAACCATTGACAATACCCCTAATCAAAGTATTGCTAGCTACAGACCCCCAAATCTGACTCAAGATGCCCACTCCAGTTATCTGGACCTCTTCCAATCTATCAAGATTCAACCCTTTGCGCAGATTCTGGGTGACTTTATTTAACCAAATATATATTGGAAAAACTACTCATGCCAGAACACAAACGCCCTGAGGACAAAGAGTTCATAACATCCCTGTATTCTTCACGTATAAGGGCAATTATTCAGTACATGGCCAAGTTCGGCATGTACCTCGCAAAGCACATACAGCAGCTGGAGACACCACAGAGGTTCCTCATCAAGAGAATCCAGGGCTGCAAACATCTAACCTACAGAGACAAGCTAAAAGCCATTTCCCTCTACTCAGTTTCATGCAGACTCCTCAGAGGTGACCTGTGTCTGGCATACAAAGCAATCTTACATCCCGCTTTTATGGTACTGCTACATATCTGAAGGTCAAGCTCCACTACAGCAACCCATACGTGTGACCTAATCCTGGTCTGTGATGTCAATAGGACTTGTTGGCGTGACAGATTTGTGTCCCACACACTCCCCCATCTGTCGAATAGACTCCCTCTCCACATCAAACAGACAACCTCATTATCCCTTTTTAAGCGCAACCTTGATAACTGTATGGGAACCAGAAAATAAACCCCTTGGAATCAACCTGAGTCCCTGCTGGACAGGGGCTTTGGGTCCTGACTTGTCTAAACACCTGCTAAACTATTGGCTAGGCTTATAAGGGCCTCAGTACCAACAGCCTGTTAACTTCTTATGCTCCTATGAGTGGGAATAGGTACTGAGACATGTCCTTCAACAGGAACATCAACTTGATTACTCTGAGATCTAGAGTCTGTATCAGGGCCCATAGACTAGTTACCTGCTATGAGCATATGATCCATAAGCTTAAGCATCCTTATCTATAAGGCCGTGGAAAAAATCATCCTGGACCCTGTAAATAAGGGGTTTCACTTTACAATCTTGAAATGCTGAAATCTCGAAATTCAGCATTTCAAAACCGTAAAGTCTAATTTTTTATACAGGTAAAGTGCATAATTGTGAATTCTAATATCTCAAATTCCTGGTTATGTGTTTACACTAGTTTACATGCAGTGTGTTTTCTGTATGGGTTTGCTTGCCGTGTGTGAATGTACGCAGAATTGCATGTACATAGATGTTTTGTAAGGGTTTTGGGTGGGAGAATGAGTGTATGTGAGTTTGTTTGTGAGTTGTATGTGTGGGTTAGGGTGGGCGCGTGAAAGTATGACTGTGTAAATGTTGGATGTGTTGGTGTTTGTACGTGTGTGTGTGTGTGTGTGTGTGTGTGTGTGTGTGTGTGTGTGTGTATGTGCGAGAGAATGTGTCAGATGTCTGGGTTTGAGTGCACTTCCTTTTTCATTTTAATGTGCTATCTTGGAGTTAGTATATATATAAGTAGGGGTGTTGGGGCCGCAGTCCCCCACATAAGTGGTGTAGGTGGGCTTGCACCCCTGCTTATATGTACTGTAGGGTTGTGCGGTTTGTGTGGTGTGGATAGAATGGTGTGTGTTTTTTGTGATGTATGGTGTATGTATGTTCATGATTGTGCATTTCGGGGTTATGTGTTTCATGATTGTGATGGTTTGGCTTTATAGTTGCGAATTGCTGAGTTTCGATATTTCAGCATTTCTAGATTATGAAGTGGAACCAAATAAGGACATAGGTGATCTCAAAACTATTGATATGACACAGTTTGGCTTTGTCAAAGACAGGTCATCAATATTAAACCTGGTAGACTTTTGAAAAACATCACCAGATCCATAACAGAAGGCAAATCTATGCATACAACCAACCTTCACTTAGCACAGTCCCACATTTGGGCATCAATGATAAACTCTCCCAGTTGAATATCAACCCTGATGTTGTCAGGTAGGTTGCTAACTGGCTGGCCGGCAGATCACACTCAGTCAAAGTTGGGTAATTTACCTCAACCACCAGGCCTGTCGATATTATGGTGGTTACACAGGGTTCAGTACTGGCCCCCCTATTGTTTTGAATACTCTTAAAAAGTTCAGACCCAAACAGAGAGGCTGTGGCTGACTAAGTTTGTTGATGCCTGAAAATTAGCTAACTTCATCGACTCCACAAACAATGTCAGTATACTTCCAGAGAGACTTACACAAACCAGTGAGTGATGCCAAAGTCAATAATCAAACTCAGTGTTATAAAATGCATTATCATCCCCTTTGGTAAAACTGATATCCATGCAGACTATCATATACATAATACCATAAGTAATAACTCAGTAGTGACAAACTTGGGAACACAACTTGACAGTAGCCTAAACTTTGACCACTATGCATGGTATCTACTGTGTTAAGGAAGTAATTCTATGTCTCACACCTCATTAGCAAAAGCATTGCCTCAAGAGTGAAATATGTCATACCTCCCCTGTACTCAGTCCTTACCAGGCCAATAGCCAAGTGCAATGCTCCCTCTTCTATGTACCTTGCCAGGCACTTGTAGCAACTAGAGAGACCTCAGAGATTTCTAACCAAGAAAATTACAGGGTCTCCAGCACAGGTCATACATTGACAGAATGAGGTCACTGTCACTGTACTCATTAGCATACACACTACTTAGAGGAGACTTGTGCATGGCCTACAGAGCAATCTCAGATACAAACCTAATGGAAATGCTGCACATTCACAGCTCAAATGGAATAAGGCTGACTTGCTCCCGGCACCTTAACCTGGCCTGCGACACCAATATGACCTGCTGTGGAGACAGATATGTCTCTTGGAGGTTGCCACTCCTCTAGAATAGGCTATTTAATCATATCATACAGTTCACCTCTCTCACAATATTTATGTGTAGGCAAGATGAATGAATGGGAAAACTTAAATGACTTGACAGGGATTTCACCTCTGACCCTCCGAGACATAGGCAGTCAATGCTAACTAAGAACTTGAGCTTATGCTATAGCCTTTACATTGTGTTTGTCTAGTATTACACTGGGTACACATGTCTAGGCTTAAAAAGGTCTTTGGGTCAGCAGCCTAGTAACCACCTATGAACCTATCAAGTAACAAGAGTATTCTTGCCTTGAATCATCAAAATGTTTAGCGATGATAATCTTACTTGTGTGTTAGCACACTCTCAGACTGCACTGCATGTTTACCAGGGTAACTGTTGCCATATCCCTAACAATTTGGTGGGCAGAGGTACATCAGAGGAGGCAAGCACAGCGGCAGGTTGGCAGGACTAATTACATGTAGACATCAATTTGCAATTACATAGTTCGAGGTCTTCCTGGATATACCAACAGAAGGCAAGCCAGGTACTCCCAACTCAAAATCGGACAACATATGTATAATTCAGGCTGTCTAGCTCCAGCTTCAGGGGCCACAGAATGGTATGTAGTACAGTGCCTACTACATCACTAAACACTGTGTCTACAACAGGAAGCCATCTCACACAATTTCATCATAGACTCGTACTTAAGAAGGACCAGTTTTCTGTCATGAGAAGGGTACCCTGCTTATCCAGCTTCAGGTGCTGACTGTAGTGAAGAAAACAGTGGAGTGATGAAGCTTCAACCCCAGACCTATACCCCATGGTCTGTTAAATTCCACGCTTATTTTGCATAGAGGCTGCTTATCATCTGCAATGGACAAGGACATTATGGCAGAACATCATGAACTTAGAAAGATGGAAGTACAACGCTTATGGAAGATGGATGAATAATAACCTCTTGTACCACGCCAAACATTATTGTCTGAATTGCAGAACCTGGGTGTTACCTGTAAGACACACATTGCACCTTACAACAATACTTTATGTTGACTGGAGCTTCATGCATGTTTGATCACCTGTTACCTTTCCGGTGTTCTTCCATCGGAATGGAAATTCCTGTCTTATATAACACACCTTCTGGAACCTGCTGACATTACCTGCGATGTATTGTGGTACCAAAGGTGTAACATGTCAGATTTGTTGTAACCACAATTTATGATACTTACACTCAGACCACACAGTGTTCTCAGCTGTACACCTTTCCAAAATCCTTACTGTTGACTACTGTTCATGTTGATAATTATAGACAGGGTTTAAATGGCATTTCTGAAAAGTACAGTTCTTGCTCTGTATACCATTCTTCAGCAGACAAAGTGCTGTCCATCAGTGGGGTAAATGCCCCATTCCGCCCCGTGTCAATCTCTTACAAGTATGCAAAACACAGACCACCATGCACACACACAACAAAAAATGTAGTCTTTCGACACACGAGTATGTATTCTACACATCTTGCATGGTTGTGATTCATCGCCAAAGTGTCTCCTTGCAACAAAGTATCACACTAGCTTTAAATTGCAATTTACAGAGTTCCAGTATCAACCTGTACCACTATATAAAACAATAACTATTTGTGCCTAGATAGGACAGTTATGAAACAGTCAGTTAAATACAAGTATGACTTCACTTTGGAACTTTTTGTCTGCTTGCTTGTTTACTTTGTAAAATAAATGAAAAAGCAATTTGAAATGGAATGTGTGTGTCTGTTTACTAATGTATGACTGTAGAAAGTCTACTGGCGAGTTAGAAACAAAAACAATGCCTGTACAGTACAGGAATATACATGCAATAAAAGCCAATTTTTTTTTTTGTATTACATGACATTTCAATTGTAATTGAAAACATACCTCTCAAGCTTATAGTCCAGAGAGAAAGGCCTTGGCATAAACATTTCATTGGCTCCAGTAGTTACCAATGTGCAAGATAGAAAACCAAATCAACTGTGTAACCTACAGGTAAAATCCAATTCCTTATGCAGAATGAATAAAACGGTGCAGCTCGAACAGTACAGAAAGACGTTTAATAGCACAAATCCACAAAGATGCTTCTACAGGTTTAGCGCTTTCATCTGTTTTATGTACAGACTTCCTCAGAACCAAGATATTCCATCACCAGCTTTCATTATAAAGACAATTTGGCGCCAAAATTCAAAAAATTCCAGTGCTGCCTTAAAGAGACATTCATCAATACCTCACTTACATAAGCTAATACATAACTTATATGTTTACTATTTATCTAATACATTTAATTTATAAAAACCTATAATACATTAGTTTGGTATTAATTGATCTTGTGCTATATATAAATATATATATGATAAAAATATGTATAAAAAATATATAAAAAATAATGTCTGATGTATCCACATATTAACTAAATATACTCTAAAAAATCCACATACAATTATAATAATATAAACATTTTCTAAAATGAATGATGTTATTATTAACTGAAGTATATAAATAATTAGTTAATAGATATATGCACTTCTATGATCATCTTGAATAATTGTCAAGATGACATGTAGATGAAATATATATTAAAGTATAAAAGTATATATATACACACACAACTATGCTGTATATTAAAAACCACAACTTGATTAATCAAGAATGAGAAAAGGTTTGATACTAATACTTTCATTTATGCCTGGAAGACTAGTTGCATCTGTAAATATCTGCCACTTGCTTTCCATCATGGCTAAATATACTTTCCAATTGCCCCCACAAACACTACTATCAACATGTTCTAAAATAGTGAATTTGAAATAATGTTGGTTCCCTTTACTAATAATAGGCTTGGACAAGGCATTCTTTGTATCTTTGATCTGAATTTTATAATAATGTTCATATATTCTTTTTTTGAAATTCCGCTCAGTCTTACCTATGTAAAATGCTGGGCATACGACACATTTTGCAAGGTATACCACTTGTCTAGTATTGCAATTCCATGCCTTACTTTTTATATATGTCTTATTGATGTTGTCCAACTTAAATCGCACCTCTTCATTTATATATTTACATTGGTTACAAGAGCCACATCTTGAAGTTCCCTTTGTAACTGACTTGTATTTTACTGTATGTATTGTCTTCTCAAGTAACTTCTTAATATTTGGGGCTGTTTTGTATACACATATGGGATATTTACCTAATGTAATACCTATACTATCTATTATGGTGATCAAATCCCAATGTCTATTCAATATCTCTTTCACTTGGTTGGCGTATGGTATGTACATAATTACGCACACTCTTTTAAATGGTTCTGATATGGTTTCTTTCCTTCCCGTGTCCATATCTCTTTCCTTTGACATACCCAACAGTGGTAGATATTTGTTCCCCCATTGTTGTCTCACATAACCTGTGACATCTTTTAACATAGATATGGGGTATCCCCTACTTTTGAACATATTGAATATTAAATCTATTTCTTCTTCCATTGAATCTCAATTGAATGTGCAAGATAGAGCAGAGGACAGTAACTTTACTCAAAGGAGTGATATTACAACAATAAGGTACAAGCAGAACAGAAAGTCCATCGGACTCGAACATGACTACTTACTCCCCAGGAAATACCCTCTATGACTTACACCCAGTGTTATTAAAGATCTGTTCCTCACTGCAGTCTTCCAAGATAAACGCACTACAGCAATGAGCTGTAATAACTGCCCGGGGTGTCTCCTATATGGTTTGAAAAATGATCCCTCAGACACACTACAATGTCTGTTCAGCAGCAGCCTCCAGGCAGGCCTCATCCCTAGGAAATGCAGGACAGCAAAGGTCATCTCTCTACATAAAGCTGTACCATGAACAGACCCAATGAACTACAGACCCACAAGTTGGACTACTCGTAAAAAAATGTCCATGGAAAAAGTAATAATGGATCTAATTAATACACAGGCAATATTCAAACAATGCACCTATCCCAGTTTGGTTTTGTAAAGGGTAGGTTGCAGCTGCTAAATCCAGTGCACTATGTTTACAAGGCCACTTGAGACACGGATGATGGACAAAAAGTGTTTACTGCCTGCCTCTAGCTAGTAAAGGCAATCACTATACTACCTCACTAAGGTATTCTAGTCAATTTCAAAACTTTACACACAAATTCCTATGTAACATCATCATGGACCTTATAAGCAAGGACATTGGCAACTTCCAAAAGCTTGACCCCACACAGTTTGGTTTTGTCAAAGGGAGATCATGCCTGTTAAACTTGGTCAACTTCTTTGAAACAGTCACCAAACACATGGATGAGGGGAAGTCGGTGAACAGCGCCTACCTTGACCTCACCAAAGCCTTTGACACTATTCCCCACTCGGGCATTAATAGATAAACTCTCCCAGCTAGGCATCAACCCATATGTTACCAGATGGGTAGCTAACTGGCTCACTGATGGAACCCACTCAGTCAAAGTAGGGGAAGCCACCTCTAGGAGTAGACTGGTAACGAGCGGTGTACCCCAAGGATTATATACTTTTACGAGGTATAAGCCAAAACCAGTGTTCTGTGGCTGACCATGTTTGCAGATGACTGCAAGCTGGGTGCTGTCTTAAATTCCCCTAGTGATGTGAACATCCTCCAAGAGGGCCTTACCCAAACTAATGGCTGGTGCCAGAAGCATGGCCTCAAACTGAATGCCAAGAAATGCATCATTATCATCTTTGCAGATAATGTCATACCCACTAATTATCACATTAATAACAATGTATTAAGCATGCGATCAGTTGTGAAGGAATTAGGCACACAGGTTGATAGCAACCTGACTTTTGACCATGACGTTGCCTCTGTTGTACGGAAGGCTTTCTACATGGCCCACCTCATAAATAAGGGGATTTCATCCAGGAACAAGGAGGTCAAAACATCCCTGTACTCCTCCCTTATCAGACCCATTATCGAGTACAATGCCCCCTTTGGCATGTACCTTGCCAAGCATATGCAGCAGTTGGAGAGACAACAGAGGTTCCTGACCAGGCAAATCCAGGGTCTCAAACACCTATCCTATACAGATAGGCTAAAACCCCAGTCCCTCTACTCAGTCACATACAGACTGCTCAGAGGTGACCTGTGTCTGGCATACAAGACCATTTCAGATCCTGCCTTGATGGAGTTCCTGCATACCTATAAGACAAACTCCACTCGTGCAGCCCACACGCAAGGCCTTAACCTGGTCTGTGCATTAATAGAACTTGTTGGTGGAATAGATTTATGTCTCAAAGACTCCTCCATCTGTGGAATAGACTCCCTCTCAACGTCAAGCAGAGCACCTCTCTAGCCATCTTTAAAAGGAACCTGGATGGGAAGCAGAAAATATACCCCTGGGATCCCAATTGTGTCCCTGCTGGACAGGGGAAACAGGTGTTGACTTTGAGAGAACATGGGTGAAATTCTTGGCTAGGTTTATAAGGGCCTCTGGGCCAATAGCCTAGTATCATCCTATGAACCTATGAACCTATAATAGAAAGTTATATATATCTACAGTATATCTATATAATATATATATATATATATATATATATATATATATATATATATATATATATGTGTGTGTGTGTGTGTGTGTGTGTGTGTATACATGCACTTGTTCAACCTATATTTAAGGAATAGGGGAACCGGACAGATGCAGAGTCATAAAGACCCATAACTTTATTTTATTTTTGTGGAAAAACAATGGAGAAGGTTATTTACATAATGTATTATCAGAATTGAGAAGACTAGCCCCCAGATTCACTATACTTCCGTGCAGGACTAGCTTAGTCCTGCACAGAAGCAAACATTTAGGAGCAGGATGGCAGCGCGCCAGGCATATTAATGAAAGTACACTGCCTGAGCTCCTAAACGGACATGGAGCATGTATGAGTGCAGGGGGTGTGTCTGAGACCAGAGCTCATAGAATATACATGCCCCTGCAATCAAGAACAGCAGTTTAGGAATAAGAATGAGTGAGACCGCTCATAGGTGTTCGCATACCCCCAGCAACACCCCTCAGTTTATAAGAGCAATAGTTAATATATAAAATATAAACAAGCTTCTTTTTTAATCAAACAGATAAAATTTAACTGTAGATGTGGGGGTTTGCCCATTGCTTAGCTATGTTTATTGCAGCTTAAATGATACACTAGGATAACAATCAAGATATATGCAAATGAAGCAGTACTGCAATAGTGTAGTGGGCAGAGCATTCACCTTATGAGCAGTCATTCCCGGATCGAGCCCCACACCAGTACATTCCATTTTCCATGTCAAACCCCGTTATGAACAATATTTTTTGTTGCATAACCTACTAACTAACATATATTCATGAACAGACTACTGCATAAAATGTAGATGTGAGGTGTCATTGTCATAATTTTGTAAAATCCACAGATAATCACAAGTGCCCCATACAGTACATGTACCCATGAATCAGGGATACAAATCGAAGGTACAATGTGTAATGAATGATAAATCCATAGAGTTTCCAAATCCACCACCTTCCAAAAAAACATTTAACATTACTGTCTAAATTAGTGCGGTGGTAAGCGGGAGTAAGCACTATTAAGCAAGAGTAAGAATATTTAAGCAGTGGGCTTAAGTCCGTTTGTGTGGGGGTAAGCAATGCACGCACAGGTTAAGCAATATTAAAGCTAACTCTCTGTAAGCATTTTTAACCAGAGGTTAGCATTGCTTACCATCGCGCAAACCCACTTACAATTGCTTAAAAGTGATGTAATCACTCTGTATGCAACAGCCGCTGTTCTGGTCACATACAAAATAAACAGCCTTTGCAGGTCTTGAACCCAGGACACTGTACACTATAGTCACAGTAGTTAACCACTACACCATCCTAGCAGTACATAGGATTGAGGTATCACCAGACAGATCCTCACTATAGGAAAATCAAAGTGAACATGTGAAAGGAATCGATATACAGTTTTATGTTGTATAACCTACTACATAACATAAATATGTGAACTGGAGTACTGCATTAAGCCCAGATGTGAGGTGTCATTGTAATAAAGTGTTGAAATCCCCTAATAAACACAAGGAGCCCATACAGTGTACGTACAAATGAATCATGGATACCAAACACATATATAACATGTAATGAATAATAAATCAATACCAAAAAGCAAATAGTATGCAAATTAAAAATAATGCAGCACTAAGCATTGCACAGCCCAGTGTATTATGTGTAAGCAATGTGTAGGCCAGCTAACTCAGTTTTCCCATTGGTATACCCCTTTAAGCAATGCCAACCTCAGGTAAGCAGGTTTACCCATAGTGTATCATTTTCAAAACCGTCCAATCACAGCAAAGTGCGGGAAATCGGCCCTATTTAAACCCAATAGGCAGGAATAAATCTCATAACTGGTTGCGGCTTCCTCCTGTAGACACTATGACTGGTATGGGAGAGGTTGGTCGCTTTCAGGCACAGCACTGGGGGCATCCAGGAGTCCAGATTCATGGCAGGACTCCTTGTGAAAGAACATGACCAGAGACTGCTGCAAGGCCAGTACCAGGGTTACAAATACAAAGCGGAGGCCTGGGACAGTCTCACCCATGACCTCAGCAGTGCCACTGGCATGCCCTGAACTGGTGAGCAGGTCAGGCATCACTATGCCGACCTGAAGTGGAGAAAGTGTGATCTGTTGGATCAGTGAATTCAAGAGGCTAGGAAGACTGGGTATGTCCCAGCCATGTGTAAGTATCAGTCCACTACCTGTTTAATAATTGCCAACTCATGTATATTATGGATAGGTGTGGCTAAATATTCCTCTTATGTCTTTCACAGTGACAGTTGAGTGGGCTGCGAATCAGGAAGCCCATGCCTGTAGATTGCAGCTGTTGCGACGTGAGGCAGGTTAGTAATACTCTTGCATAGGAAATAAATCTAAACATCGCAGTAAGTTAATTGCCTGTATAAAACCTGTATTGTTTAAGGCATGTACTGCATACACCAGAGAATATGGCAGGTACAGTCTCATATAGGTTGCATGTAAATAAAAGCATAACAGCCTGATGATAAAGGTCTAATTGCTGGACTGCATGTGTTTACTCTGGTATCATATGATAATGTACAGTTGCAATCTCTTAATAGTACTGTTGTATTAAGCACTGTTACCCACACTGTGCTACATAAATAAAATGTGTAGGAATGTCTGTATATGACTGTTGTAATCACAAGAGGTCACATAGTACAAGTGAGAGAGAGACTTAGACAGCAAACAGTGAAAAGACAGACAACATAATCCAAATAGCACACTCAACTGAGACGTCAACTGTTATATTTTTAGCACACACAGCCATGGTTCAAATCCTGGGAGTGGTAGTAGGCTGTATATAGAATCATACCCCACAACTGTACAGATATGTCCAGAATGTCCAGTAAATTGGCCCATATCTGCTGCTTGTCACCCTGGCCCCCCTGTAAAATCAGTGAGATTATCCCAGACGTTTAGGCAGCAAATAAAACAGGGTTTATTACATCAAGCTTTCGAGCAGAAATTCTTTTTCAAGAAAAAGAGTTTCAACTCAAAAGCTTGTTGTAATAAACCCTGTTTTATATGGATGGTCGTGCTGTGCCTTTTGTTACTGGATTTAATTTCATGTTGGTTCACCAGTATGTCTAGCTATTCTACACCTGTTTCTTGGACTTTGTTAGGCAGCAAATAAGAAATACAACCGATTGTCAGACATCTATAAGAACAAACCTGTAACTCTAGCAACTCCCCAAAATGTTATGAGAGTAATAAGCCAAGTATGTCCCATCTCCATCCCCATTTTGTGAAGCTGTGACCAGAGTGTGTGCAGTAACACAGTGAGACATGTATGTGCATAATACTAATGTGGAATCTGGTAATATGTGTGGCAACATTCAGGTAGTGCGAACAAACATTGCCCCCACAGGTCTGTACAATAGGAAAACTGTGCCTAGAAATAAAAGATTGATATCCTGTACTGGTACTGTTTACTCTGGTATTGTATGGCATTGTTATTGTTGCAGTTGCTCTGAATAATAAGGTATTACTCATCACTGTGACCCACACTGTGCTACATAATAAAACTGTCTAGGAAATCCTGTATAACAGTGGTAGTAATTACAAAGTCAGATTGTAAAACCACAGGAGACTTATAGACAGAAATCAGAGAAGAGCTATACAGCAATATCTATATAGCACACTCAACTGTGATGAACACTGTTCTATTTTTAGCAGACACAGCCATGGTTCGAATCCTGGGAGTGGTAGTAAGCGGTATGCAGAATCATACCCCACAAATGTACAGAATTGTCTAGAATGTTCAGTAAATTGGCCTATATCTGCCCGCTGTTACCCTGCCCCCCCTGGCATATCAGTGTACTAATCTTCGACATGTAGGCAACATTTCATGTCATATAACTGACTGTCAGGCCTGTACATATTTGGAAAATGTCAATGAAAACAAACCTATCATTGTACAAACCACCAAAGGTTTAAGAGGGCAATAGTCAGAATATGTCCAAGTTCACCTGCATGTTGTCAAGACATGCCCAGAGTATGTGCAATAAGAGATGGACAGGTATGTACATCAACCTGGAATCTGGGAATATGTGTAGAAGCAGTTAGGTAGAGTTAACAAATGATACCTCCACAGGTATACCAGGTAAGAGGTGTATACTGCAGGTAAAACTCAGTTCATGTATATAATTGTCTACACCAATGCCACTGTCCAAAGTAAGGCCATAAGGTTGTGTACTAAAATCTGTAAGGTACAGATCACACCACTGACTAGGAATGTAAGGAGAACTACAGGAATATACTAGTTGTTAAATGACATCTTTCTCTCCCACCCACCATATCTGCAAATATAAACTAAATACACAACCCAAATGGTATGTTTACCATTAAATCTATTGTTTGGACATATGTCCTATTGTTTGATAAATACTTAAATTTGTTCCTATGCATGTGCCATGTTGAAACACACCCACATTGGTGGCATGCTGCCATCAATGTACCTGCATGATGTTATAATGGCCACTGTGGTTCCATATATGCATGTGTTCTGTTTGCTATGCAACTGTTCCATATCTGGCATGTCGGGTTAATGGGAATATCAATGCATGCTGTTATACCTAATCTTAGAATGTGTTGACTATTACTAACCCACATATGTTGTAAATTTGAACACCATAGCATGTTTGGGAAGGCCGGTCCCATAGGACCCACCTGTCCCACCTCAGCTGGCCGTGGCACCGGGCACCAGCATGTCTGGGGCCCACCACAGGGACCTCCTCGTCCACTGATCCTGCACCACCTTCAGGTGGAACCGCCTCAGGGGATGGGGCTCACCTCCACCTGGGAGTGGGTGCATACAGGACACTGTCACCTATCGCCAGGTCCGGGGTGTGGTGTGTAGCGAGCTCCGCATAGTTTGGAGATCTGCTACACCAGCTTGAGGGCCACGTGTCACAACTAGAGGGTCAGCCTGGCCCTCCTACTTATTCCCCAGCACAGCCACCTTCATGGCTGTGAAGGTGCAGTGCTGACTGCCCAAGGCTGGGGACCTCAGTCCCACTATATCCACTAGGGGGCTCATGGGCTTCCAATTTCCAAACAGCCCTCCCCATCAGGATGTTTACCCACCACATGTCATATACCACCCCTGTATGCTGTCTTGTCTCTCTTGTCTGTTATCCTACCCAACCTACCTCCCCAAATATACCTACTATCCTTCTCCAACATCCAAGCCTGAGGTGGTGGTGATCCTGCAGTGGTGGTGCTGTGGTAGCATTGTCGCCTCACAGTAAGATGTTGTCCTGTTCGATTCTCAGCTAGAGCATCTTCTGTGTGGAGACATGCGTGAATGGGCGTACCTTCGTTGAAGGTTGTGCGTCAGAGCTGGCAACTCGGGACGTAAAAATCTACTGCCAATCATTAGCGGACTAGAGTTCCGCTGTGGCGACCCCTAACCGGGAAAAGTCGAAAGACACAACAACATCCCATTCTCACCTGAAAAAAAAAGGGCAATCTGTTCCCAAAAAAAAAATCTCGCCCCATACATAACTGTCCATTCCACACACGTGTCCACTGGATACATGTAATCTGGTCTAATTGACTTCACAGCATACTACTGTTGTCCTCACTCCTCTATCAGGGGTTTGAGTGTGCAAATCTATCACCAGATTCAGTGTATATGCACAGCTTTTTCTGTAGAAGAAATGAGCAGCTATGGACCTTCCCTAAACCCATCCTGCACATCCCCTCTTTCCCTACTGTCTTTCCCTCTTTGTGCCCCTTTTTCACCACTATCCTATCAACCCTTTTTCATTTCTTTTAAAATAATTAGCATGGGAAAAAGCGGGAGTAAGCACTTTTAAGCAGCAGTAAGTGAGTATAAGCCTGTTTATGAGGCGGTGAGCAATGCCTACACAGGTTAAGCAATTGAGAAGCTACATCAGTATAAGAAACTGTAACCAGATGTTAGCAGTGCTTACCTCCACACAAACGCACTTACAATTGCTTAAAAGTGCCTTAATCACTGCCCAGCAACAAAATAAACAGCCTCTGCAAGGCTCGAACCCAGGACCCTGCACACCATAGCCAAAGTGATTTACCACTAAGTCCTATCAGATATACATAATCTTGACGTTTTCACAAACATATCACCCAGCAC